>NC_134268.1:134884631-135184631 GCF_031893055.1 Leptodactylus fuscus | reverse complement strand
CATTCAAAAAAAAATACACCTTTATTGTTACCTAGAGACTCCTAGAGAGTCCGACGAGTCTTATCGGACTTATCTCTGATGCTCCCAGTGCCATCGCAGTTCTTCAGTGAAGCTGAGGATGTATAAGTGCTGGAGTTATAGGGTATAAGCATTGAAGCTGATGTATACTCCCCTGGCTTCAGTGAAGAATTGTGCAAGGAGTACATTGGCAGGGTGAATATAAAGCTTTTTTATTTTTATTGCAGACACTGATGTTTTTGTAACATGGTGATTTGGGACACTATACTCCAGGTCTGTAAGGACCTGTGGTTGGTTTAGTGTCTCAAATCGCCCTGACAGATTCCTTTTAAGAAACTTTGTTATTTCAACGGCCCCTGTGTACATCTGTGAAGAATTGGCACAAATGTATGCAAAGACAGAGAAATGTAGAGCAGGAGTTCCCTTTCCTCTCTAATTGTATAGGGCTATATTAAAGTTGAGTGGCCGTGGGACCCCAGGAACCTTCAGCCTTTGGGTTCATTCACACAGAGGAAAACGGTGAGGAATTTGGTGTGGAATTCTCCACGCTGAAAAAAAAAGCCTCCCATTGATTTCAATGAGTTCTGCTAGCTTTTTTTTCTGTTAGCGGAAAATTCTGCTAGTGGAAAAAAAAAGCTAGCAGAACCCATTGAAATCAATGGGAGGCTTTTTTGTCAGCATGGAGAATTCCACACCATTTTCCTCCGTGTGAATGGACCCTTAGACAACAGCCTAAATTGGCCCTAATAAGTGCGCCATAACATATCAATGATCATATTCACTATCGTACATTATTGTACTGCTTGTCTATACAGTTTATCATAACTGTGTTTGCCTGTTGAATTAATAAATATCAAGTTCGGAAGACTTCTTTAATAACGAATATTATCAAAATCAGTTATCATACATACAAGTCACTCTATCTATGCCTTTAACTTATACCAGAGAGCCGAGTTTTAACACTTCCGAATGATATTACTTTTTAGTCAAGACAATTGAACACATAAAATCCTTTAATATTAGTTACAAATTAACCAGTCCATCTGTAACAAAACCCCTCATTCTTATTCACTAAATTAATTCTTTACTCTTTTTCAAGCCACTTGTTATCTTAAGCCTAGCGGATTACTCAAATTAGGTACATATTAATGGTAGTCTAAGTTATATATGACTCTAGCACGTTTCACAAACCTGTCAGAATTTACCTCATCCAAACCATGGCTACTAAAGAACTGTCCAATGTCTCAAATAGCCAGGAGAGCCAGGAGAGACCGAAATGGGACAATAAAGTCCAGTATTTATTGACGTGTATTGGATTTGCAGTGGGTTTAGGAAATGTATGGAGATTTCCTTATTTATGTCAGACCTACGGAGGAGGTAAGTGCAGTACATGCAATAAAATGAACTCAATCTAGATACAGCTGAAGGCTCGAACCTTGTCAAATTTATAGTATTTAGCCTGCAAAGATGGCTTCTCCCTAGTGTCCTATCTGGCTGTAGTATTTGTTGACAGACATATTTCCAACCATATGTATGCAAGGACGATACATCTAGTATTGTCAAGTGTTATAAGTATTGTAAATGCTACAAGTTTTTTTGTTTCTTGAAATGAAAATTCATTTTTATATAATCTATCTAGTTTACTAATCTTTTTATATATATTGCGACCCACCTTCATTCCATAGCTACGTATAAGTGCAGAACATTATCCCCAATAGAAAACTTTATTCATACCATAACATAGATATTTCTTTTAAATATCTTTTTATTGGTTTTGCAACTCAAGGAAACAATGGATAGAAATATAGCAGTATAGGTTACATAGATATACATTCTAACCAAGAAACTATCGAGCCCAGAAATGCAATGCAAGGGTTTGAATAGTAAACCGAAAAGTGGTAACATGTTTGTTAAAGGGGTATTCCCATGTACATAATCATATCTATATTTGTAGATAATTAAACGTTAAACATTTTTGCAAATATAAGTAATTAAAAATTCTGCAGAGTTTTAATGATTTTCTCTAACTTTCTTAGTGGTGACAGTCTTTTATCTTGATCGGTTGCCATGGATACGACCACCAATGCAGAAACTTTCTATGGTCTGGGACTTGTCAGGAACCCTGCTATGATTTTCTTATTGTAGCTGGGTTATCAGGCAGGGACACTACATGCATCAGAAGATATCCCGGCCACAATAAAGAAATCATGGCTGATTTTCTGACTTTAGAAAATTTCTGCATTGGTGGTCATATCCATGGCAACCGATCAAGATGACAGATAAGGATAACACTAAGAAAGTTAGAGAAAATCTTTAAAACTCTGCAGAATTTTTAATTACTTATATTTGCAAAAATGTTTAACTTTTAATTGTCTACAAATTTAAAAACAATTATGTAGATGGGAATACCCCTTTAAAATCGAAAGTATAGAGGGAAGCGATCATCAAAGTGGTCACTATTACATCAGACAGTTACAGAAGCCCATAGGGGTTTCCACTTGTCTTCTTTAGCAAAGGAATACCATGGGGTTTTTGCTACTGAGATTAAGTGAAGCCATGTTTGGGGAATCCAGTAGGGAATGTAACCCAGAGATTAAAAAATATATTGGCTGGTGTAAGGTGTATGGCAGTCTTTCTCAAAGTGGGCGATAACGCCCCCTTGAGGGCACTGTAGGCCTACAAGGGGATGGTAAAGGGCCCAGAAAAAATTGGGCAGTGTAAGAAACTTTACCCTTCACATTAGATTAGTTTTTAAATTGAAATTAATAAAAGTTTTTCTAAATATTATTTATAAAGTTGCATTTTATTGCTTTCTTTAGAACAGTCTCATTTATAATGTAAATTTAAACTCAGAAACAAGCTAATGCTTGGGTCACACATCAGTATGCCATCTATCTGTTTGAATTCAGTTTGAGACTAAAAACGGACTGATGCACATACTGATTGTATACTGACACCTTTTTATGCTGATAGTAAATTGTAAACAGAATAGAGATAAGGATAATTATTATATGTCCTTATCTCTACTCTGTTTACAATTTTCTACTTTTCATCCCCTTATCTGTCCTCTAGGGGACAGACAGCATTTGCTATCAGCATAAAAAGGTGTCAGTATACAATCAGTATGTGCATCAGTCCGTTTTTGTATGTTGCCAACTAATAGAATTTAGGTTTTATGAAGAGTGAATTATAAGTGCTGATGTGTTTTGATATAATTAAATTCTTATTTTTTTTTTCATTCTTTCTCTTTGACTTTTGCTTATGTATTTGGCATCATTGTTTTAATTATATCTAAGGGTGAGTTCACACTGAGTATACGCCAGCTTATTCTGAACGTAAAACACGTTCAGAATCAGCGGTGTATAAAGCAGTTCCCATTCATTTCTATGGGAGCCGGCATACGAGTGCTCCCCATAGAAATGAATGGGCTGCTTTTTTCACTACGAGCACTCCCATTGCAGTGAATGGAAAGTGCCCGCGTGTACGGCGCGGAATGAGCAGAGCTAGCCGTACACAAAGGGGGGAACGCCGCAGGTGTCTACGTGCCAAATTACGAGCCAAAAGACATCGTGTGAACCCAGCCTAAGACCGCAGACAGAAATGGAGATATCAGGATTAGGTCATTTAGTAGATGGAGGGAAGACATTCAGCTTTTGAAATATTCCGTTTCAGATAAAGAGAAGAAATGATGTTAGATCTAGCAGAGAGACGGCCTCTGGTATTCTATAGTAGTGCGGGGAGGATGAGGTACATACTGTACCTGGGTGTCATCAGCATAAAGATGGGATTGAAAACAAATATGCTGATAGTTTGTCCAATAAGGGCTATGTAGTGAGAGAAGATGAGGGAACCTAGGATTGAGCCCTGAGAAAATCCAACAAAATGGGGAACAGGAGAAGAAATAGCACCACAAAAGGATACATTAAATAAGGTGGAGCATAGTGAGAAGAGGTTTTAGTGGTCTACACTGTCACAGGCTGCTGAGAGATCCAGAAAAATTAGTTCCATTTAAATTTGGCCGTCATTGTTCCCCCCGGGTTGCTCGGGCTCTAGATTCCTTTGCTGGGATAGGTCTGACGTTCGCCTCCGACAAGTTGTGGGTGACTCCTCCCTCCTCCCCTTCGCTCAGCTCTGTTTGACGCACCCTGACCTCTGCCTCTCTTGGTTGGAGTACAGCCAATTGTCATCCTTTCTCAGAAAGTTTGCTCTCTCCTCTCGGCTTTCTACTCCCCTGTTGGTGTTGGAGTCCATCGCTGCCTCATCAGGCCCTCCCTGTCGCGTGTTAGCTCTTTTGTATGATCTTCTTCTCACCAATGTCTCGCTAGGGCTTCCCTCGTATGTGGCTTCGTGGGATGCTGAGCTCCCCTCCGGCCTTCAGCCGGCCGACTGGGATAAGGCCTTCCTTCTTTCCCATAAATTGGCTTTGCCCTGTAGTGCGCAGGAGAGGAGCTTTAAGATCCTTACCAGATGGTATAGATGTCCTGACCTCCTTCAAAGGATCTTCCCTACCGTTTCTGACCGGTGTTGGCGCTGTGGTGCCGAAAGGGGCACTATGCTTCATATTTGGTGGGAGTGCTCTGTGCTCCGGCCGTTTTGGGATGCGGTCTTCTCTCTCTACTCTAGAGTGTGTGAACGCACAGTCGTGGCCTCGCCTCAACTGGCTCTGCTTTCTGTCATTCCTGGTAAGTTGCCTGCTATTAAGAAGGATTTGCTGGGGCATTTTCTCACGGCCGCTAGGGCTGTCATTGGCGCAGCCCTACTCCGCCTACCCTCCTTGAGTTTCTCCAGGAATTTCTCCTTATTCGGAGAATGGAGGCCTTGGTTGCAGAGGATTCTCCTGACTCCTCGAGGTTTGAGCAACTCTGGCGGCCCTGGGTGATTTTCCAGGAGTCCTCTGACTTCTCTTCTTCTTTTCCTTAGGTGGAGATTTGGTCGGATCTCCATTCCTACTTGCTTTCTCTTTTTGCCTTTTCCTTTCCCCTTTGGGTCCTCCCCTTGTCTCTTGTCCTGTCTCCCCCCTCTCTCCTGTTCGTGTTTGTGATCTAGTCTGTTTGTTCATCCCTCCGGGGCCTTGTCCCCCTTCCCTGCTTTCTCCGTGTTCTGTTGATCATACTACGTGGCCCTCGTGGTCGGTTTATTTCTTCTTGGTTTATTGCTTTAGCATCAACTGTTCCCTGTTGAGTCTATCGGTTGGGGGTTCCCCCCCTCCGTGTGTGTATATGCTGATTGGGGCCTGCGTGTCTTCTGGTTTTCCTTTTTTTTTTGTTTGTGTTTGTGTTCTTTATTATAAAAATTTTCAATAAACTCCGATTATACAAAAATTTGGCCGTCATCATTGGAGACTTTTCTAAAGGATGTTTCTGTAAAGTGTAATACACAAAGGGGTCCAGAAGAGAGATAGAAGAGACAGTGGATCAGGTGGAAATAGGCCAGGCGTTTAAGAATTTTAGAGATGCCAGGGAGGATAGAGACGGGTCGATAGCAGCATAGGTTGGGGTGAGAGAGGAGTAGTGTTGTTAGGACAGCATGATTGAAGCAGGAGGAAAAGTAGGATACATTCACATGAAAGTGAATAAGGGCCGTGTGACAAGGGGTGTAAAGAATGTAACAAACTGGGGAAGGGGGGGGCATTTTGTTAATCAGCTTTTTTTAAGTGGGACGATATACTGTGGGGGGCAAATAACACAGGTCATATACCTTGTGGGGCCAAAAAAAAGGGGTCATATACGATGTGGTAAAAAAAAAAATAGCGGTCATATACCGTGTAGGTGGCCAGAAAAATGGGGTCATGTATCATGTGGTGGTCCATAAAAAAAAAAATTGTCATGGACTGTCAGAATACGGTCATACGGTTTGACCATTTTCATGGATCCCTCCACAAAAAGAAATGTATGAGACAGACATGAAAACGGGCACCTCTTGGGTGCAAGATGGCCATAAAAGTTTTTCTTCATAACGCCAATTAGTAAGGAGTTACAGTAGTCAAGGCGAGAATGAATCAGAGAGACAAAGAGTGTCTTTAAAGGGATTCTACCATTAAACTACCTTTTTTTCTAATGAACACGTCGGAATAGCCTTAAGAAAGGCTATTCGTCTCCTACCTTTAGACGTGGTCTCCGCCGCGCCGTTCCGTAGAAATACCGGTTTTAACCGGTATGCAAATGAGCTCTCCGCAGCAATGAGGGCGGGCCCCAGTGCTGAAACACCGATGAGCGCATCCCCATTGCTGCCCAGAGCTCTTTCCTGCGCCGCCTCCTTCTCCTGCAGCAACTCCGCCTCTTCTGGCTTCTCTTGCTCTTGTAGTTCTATACAGGAGCATAGAGAGGCCACCCCAAAATGGCCGCCGGCCAGCTCCTGTATTGAACTGCAAGAGCGGCTACCCCAAAATGGCCATTTTTGGGTAGCCGCTCTTGCAGTTCAATACAGGAGCCGGCCGGCGGCCATTTTGGCGTGGCCTCTCTATGCTCCTGTATAGAACTACAAGAGCAAGAGAAGCCAGAAGGGGAGGATCCAGCAGAAGATGGAGGCGGCGCAGGATCCTGTTCTCGGACAGCGATGGGGACGCCGTCATCGAATTTTCAGCGCTGGGGCCCGCCCCCATCGCTGCCAGAGAACTAATTTTCATACCGGTAAAAACCGGTATTACTAAGGAACGGCGCGCCGGAGATCCCATCTAAAGGTAGGAGACGAATAGCCTTTCTAAAGGCTATTCCGACGTGTTAGTCACAGATAAAAGATTTTTAATGGTAGAATCCCTTTAATGTATCTCTGTTAAGGAAAGGGCGTATTCTGTAGATGTTTTTCAGGTGGAGGTGACATGAGCATGTGAGTGATTCAATATGGAGGGTGAAGGAAAGGTCTGAGTCAAACATAACCCCGAGGCAGCGGGCCTGCTGCCTAGGAGTTATAGTAAGGCCTGAGACGGCAATGGATATATCAGGGACAGATCTATTAGATGGTGGAAACAGTAGTAGCTCAGTCTTAGAGAGATTTAGTTTCAGATAGAGCGAAGACATAATATTTGAGACAGCAGAAAGACAGTCACTGTTGCTCTGTATTAGTGCAGGGGTGATGTCACGGGAAAATGTGTATAATTGGGTGTCATCAGCATAAAGATGGTACCGGAAGCCAAATCTGGTGATAGTTTGTCCAATGGGGGCTGTGTAGAGAGAAAAGAGCAGAGGGCCTAGGACCGAGTCCTGAGGAACCCCAACAGCAAGGGAAAGAGGGGAGGAAACAGAGCCCGCAAATGATACACTGAAAGTGCGGTCTGAGAGATAAGAGCAGAACCAGGAGAGCGCAGTTTCCTTGAGGCCGACTGAGCAGAGCATAGTGAGGAGAAGTAAATGTATGCGACTGGTAGCAGAGAGAGGTAACACTGTAGGGGGAGACACACTATGTACCTGGATGCTGCATTCAGTCCCAGGCCACCAGTACCTTCACTTTTCTTTTAAGTGAAACATGGATTTATTTCAGCTATATTTAATTCCTTGCAGTGTAGTAACCAGAATTAATAGGTGTCACACTTATACCAAAGTGACAGCACTGTTAGCTGGGGACTAGATTTGGGTATAGTCACATCTGGGTACACGGTGTGTCACTACCTGAAAAGAAACACCCTAAGGCTAAGGTACCACTGGCCGAAAACGCCGTGCTAAAGCGCTACGGGAACAACCACGGCATGAACGCATCATGGTTTTTCCTGTAGCGCTTTGAACATAAAGTTCACAGTGTTTTCCTCTGCGGACTTTCTGTTACAATTATATCTACAGGGAAGCCGCCAGCGTTTCCGTAGATATAATTGACATGCTGCGATTTTCAAAACCACAACAGTTTTGGAAATCGCAGCATGTCCGCACTGCGATTTTTTCTGCAAATCCCATCCGCTTTGGAAGTACTGTAAAACGCCGCGATTTTTCCCGCGGCATTTCTGCCGAGGGCAAATCGTGGCGTTTCTGGCCCATGGGGCCCTGGCCTAAGACTGAGGCCCCACATTGCAGAAATGCAGCTTTTTTTTGTTGCTGATTTTGCTGTATTCTTCTGAGCCATAGGGGAGCAGCACACATCCAGCGACATACTGTCCCATGTTGTAATTGATAAGGGGCAGAATGTCACTGGGAGCCAAGGACTCCTAGCATCATAGATGACTATACTGCCAGGAGTCCCACTCTGAGCATGAAGTTCAAGCCAGTAAATCTGGCTGACATACAGCCCGTGTTTCACAAGTGAAACACGGTTTGTGCTGCACCCCTTAGACCGGGTTCAGAAGGGGTTTTTTGGGCTGGATTTTGAGTCACAATCCAGCTCAAAAAACCGCCTCCCATTGCAATCAATGGGAGCCGGTCATTTCCTTTTTCCTCGAGCAGTTTATTCCCGCTCGCAGAAAAAAGAAGTGACATGCCCTTTCTTCAGGCAGCGACACTGCCTCCCTCCCGACTAGGCCCAAATGAATGTAGCTCATTGGCTTAGCAGGGTTCTTCTGTCCGGTTGAGAAGTCGGACATCTTCACTTGCGGACAGGGAAGGACGGGCACGGAGTGCAAAAGAACGCACCCGATGCCCATTTAAATAAATGACAGGTGTCACGGACACAGCTAGTGTCCGCTCCTAATGTCCGTGACAGATTTTGAGCGGACACTAGGAGCGGACACTACCTGTCGGACACCGACGGTAGTGTGAACGCTCCCTAAGCCACTTGAAAAGTGATGAAGAATTGTTTTGTTTTTTATTTTATTTTTTAAAAAACTTCCAATGACAGAGCAGATGTGAAATCTAAATTGTTTTAGTTTTTTTTATACCAATACTGTAGCACCATTAGTGTACTATACAGGAATGTGTTGGTGAACCTGGCTGCAGGACATATCTGACTGAGTGGTGACACTGGTGGTAGGAACTAGACAACTATAGTAACGTGTGGCAGTGCAACAGGACATATGATGGACCAGGCTGCAGGACATGTCTGTGTGATGGTGGTAGTGGCTATTTAGTTGGCAGCCAGCATAAGCAGTACAGTAAATAAAGATGATGATAAAGGGATATGGTGACACCACTATTCAGACGCATCATCCAGTAACAAACTAGAATACATCCAAAAAATTTTAATTTCTCCCAAACTTTGTTTTATTGCTGTCCTGACACCCTCAGAAATTACCTTTCCCGCTGCTCTCTGTTGTGGTAGTGTTCAGTTTCCCTACACTCCCCCCAGCAACAAACATGGCAGAAGTGTTGGTCTTTTCCTACTATATCTAATAACTAGTCCGTCACCCCAACACTGCCATTACCTGCTCTTAAACTCCTCTCTTTTAAAGTGCACTCTGTCTGCATTTCCTCACCCTCCAATCTCCAAGTTGCATCTACCGACCATCATGACCTACCACCTCCTTTATCGACTACTTCACCACCTGGCTCATGAACTTCCTTTCAACTAATACCCCACTATCATAATGGGAGATTTCAACATCATCATTGACTCAAAATATCTTTCTGCTTCCAAACTCTTATCTTTCACCACCCCCTTTGGCCTCCCACAGTGGTCCTCCACTGCCACTCATAAAGAGGGACACAGACTTGAACTGATCTTGGCCTGCCTGTGTTCCGTACTTCTCTAACTCTCCCACCACGTTTTCTGACCACAATTTAAAGGGAATCTATCATTGCAGAAATCGATTTTTTTTGCTGACCACACGTTAGAATAACTTTTATAAAGGCTATTCTACTCCTTCATTTTTCTTCTCGGCCATTTTTTAATTATATAAAGTTTAATAAGTTTATGCAAATGATGTTCAGAGAACACAAATGATGCTCAGTAGCTCAGTACTCCATAGAACTACACGAGCGTACTGTGCCTGCGCATCAACTCAAGATGCCAATGGCACATGCGCAGAATTTCAATCCTGAAGAGGACAAAGTCAGAACATCGAAAAGTATGGCAGAAGAATCAGGGGGAGTCATTAATAGAAGACAGAGGCAGCATAGGCGCTGCGCTTGGAACACAGGGGGAGCGCCCCCTGAGCTCTCTGAGCATTATTTGCATTAAGCTATTAAACTTCATAATTCAAAAATGGTGGGGAAGAGAAGTGAAATAAAGGTAGGAGTAGAATAGCCTTTATAAAGACTATTCCCACATGGGGGTCAGTAAAAATTTTTTAAATAAAATTGATTTCTGCAATGATAGACTCCTTTTAATGACCTTCTCATCCCTTTCCTCTTTAATTGACCACAATACAGAAATTGGCACACACCTAAAGGAACCTTACCTGCCTTGACATCTGCATATTCAGACACTCTTTTACCATTTTCTAACATATCCTCACTTCAGGACATAGATGTTGCCACAGCTTTCTAAGAACACCATTATCACAGCCCTCCCTCAAACATACCAGAGCTCGACCAATAAATAGGCGACCATGGCAAAAACGTACAGTGGCTTGCAGAACTATTCATACTCCTTGTTTTGCAGAGGTTGGTGCATTCTTGAATTTGAGAACCACTGTTTTGTAAGTGATGAAGTCTTCCTTGGAGTGGTTTTTCTTCCAGGTACAGTGGCTTGCAAAAGTCACTTAAACTTTTTCACATTTTGTCACGTTACAACTAGAGATGAGCGAACAGTTTTCTATCGAACACATGTTCGATCGGATATCAGGCTGTTCGATGTGTTCGATTCGAACACTCGGCTCTGCTATATCAGATGGGCTGACCGGCACACGGTGTAGTTGAGCAGAACTGGCTCAGCACTGCTAAGTCTCTGCAGTAGCAGGCTCTGCTACATCTGATGTAGCAGAGCCGAGTGTGCACACTCGGCACACGGTGTAGTTGAGCAGAACTGGCTCAGCACTGCTAAGTCTCTGCATTCCCATAGGAATGCATTGGCCAGCCTTCGGCCAATCAGTGCTGGCTCTGCCGGAGGAGGCGGAGTCTAAAGTCGGACCTGAATGGAGACTGGTGTGGAGCGATCTTAGACTCCGCCTCCTCCAGCAGAGCCAGCGCTGATTGGTCGAATTCCGTACTCTGGCCAATCAGCGCTGGCCAATGCATTCCTATGGGGAAAAGTTAGCTTGCGAAAATCGCAAGCTGACAGGGATTTCCATGAAATAAAGTGACTTTTATGCCCCCAGACATGCTTCCCCTGCTGTCCCAGTGTCATTCCAGGGAGTTGGTATCATTTCCTGGGGTGTCATAGTGGACTTGGTGACCCTCCAGACACGGATTTGGGTTTCCCCCTTAACGAGTATATGTTCCCCATAGACTATAATGGGGTTCGAAACCCGTTCGAACACTCGAACAGTGAGCGGCTGTTCGAATCGAATTTCGAACCTCGAACATTTTAGTCTTCGCTCATCTCTAGTTACAACCACAAACTTAAATGTATTTTATTGAGATTTTAAGTGATAGACCAACACAAAGTAGCAGATAATTCTGAAGTGGAATGAAAATGATACATAGTTTTCAAAATTTTAATCAAATAAAAATCTGAAAAGTGTGACATGTAAAAGTATTAAGCCCGCCTATATCAATACTTTCTAGAGCCACCTTTCACTGCAAGTACAGCTACAGGTCTTTTGGAGTATGTCTTTAAAGGGGCTCTATCAGCAAAATCATGCTGATAGAGCCCCACATATGCGTGAATAGTCTTTAAAAAGGCTATTCAGGCACCGTAAAAGTTATATTGAACTACCCCCCAGTTTTAAAATAATAACCTAAAAAAGAATGTGATCTACTTACCGAACGTGCACGCTGGGTGGGCATTCAGGGTGTGTCTTCATCTTCATCCACGCCCCTGTCCTCCGGTCCCGTCCTCCTCCAGCGCTTGCGAGCGGACACTGATATAAAAAAATGGCCTGGGCGATTGCGCAGTAGTAGAAGCTGCATGCTACTGCGCATGCGCCCAGGCTATTTTTTTTATATTAGTGTCCGTTTGCAAGCGCCGGAGGAGGACGGGACCGGAGGACATCGCAGGAAGAAGAGGCGTGGACGAAGATAAAGACACACCCTGAATGCCCGCCCAGCGCGTATGATCCGTAAGTAGAGCACATTCTTTTTTAGGTTATTATTTTAAAACGGGGGGGTAGTTTAATATAACATTTACGGTGCCTGAATAGCCTTTTTAAAGGCTATTCACACATATCTGGGGCTCTATCAGCATGATTTTGCTGATAGAGCCCCTTTAAGAGCTTTGCACATCTAGAGATATTTTTGTCCATTCTTCTTTGCAAACTAGCTTAAGCTAAACCAAATTGGATGGAGAGCATTTGTGACCAGCAATTTTCATGTCTTGCCACAGATGCTCAATGGAATTTAGGTCTGGACTGTGACTGGGCCATTCTAACACATGAATATTCGTTGATCTAAACCAGGGGTGCTCACACTTCTTCAGCATGTGAGCTACTTCCTAAACTGATTAAGGCAAAAGATCTACTACCCACTTCTTGTGGGGGGGCTGGGTGGGTCTGTGGGCGGGGCCGGGGTGGTCTGTGGGCGGGACCGGGGCGGGCCTGTGGGCGGGGTCGGCACGGAGCGTGAATGCAGGAGACAGCGTTCTGTGGCTGTCCAGGGATCCCAGGTGTCTGCTTTTTCACAGCGCAGGCTGAGAGTTATCTCTGGACACTGGCAGGCTGGGGCTGCAGCAGCCCTGCCTGCCAGTATCCGGAGATGACTCTCAGCCTGCACTGTGAAGAAGCAGCACCCCGGCTCCCTCCATCCCTAAGAGCGGAGAGCGCCTCATCCCCCGAAGCTGCTGCTGCCCAGCCTGCAAGTGTCCGGAGTGCTTGTTCACAGCGCAGGCTGAGAGTCGACTCTCAGCCTGCGCTGTGAACAAGCAGACACCGGGGATCCCTGGCCACATCCCGCGATCGATCCATACATCCTTCGCGATCGACTGGTAGATCGTGATCGACGTATTGGGCACCCCTGATCTAAACCATTCCACTGTAGCTCTGCATTTATATATATGCCAGAGCTCCAACAGGCTTGGTCAGCTCAAGTCCCTGTGTCAACTAGAACAGTTTGTAGGCTTCTGTCTCGAAATGTCCTCCATGGTCGAATCAGTGCCCAGGAGCCATCACTAAACAAAAGGCAATTAAAGGCCCACAGCCTACTAAACGGATGGATGCTGGAAAAGTGGCAGAAGGTGGATTTCCTAGATGACGCTCCAGTTGAATTACACCACAGCCATCGCAAATACTGCAGGAGACCTTCTGGAGCCCGTATGGATCCAAGATTTCACCACCAAACTTAACTGTTTTCTGGGTGTAAGATCATGGTCTTGAGTTACATTCAGTATGGGGATATGCAAAACATTTGCAAGGTGGAAGGCAATGTCAATAGCCTAAAATATCAAGAAGTATTAGCTTCCTCTTACATTCCCAATCATAAAAGGGGTCAAATTTTGCTGCAGTATGGTGCTCCATCTCATACATCCATCTCTACATTAAAGTTCCTCAAGGCAAAGAAGATGAAGGTGATCCAGCACTGGCCAGCTCAGTCACCAGACATGAACATCATTGAGCATGTTTGGGGTAGGATGAAAGAGGAAGCTTGGCAGACAACTCTGGGAGGCATGTTAGACTGCATTCTGTGCTATTACTGATGACTTCATCAATAAATTGTATGAATCTTTGTTGAAACGCATGGATGCCGCCCTTCAAGTTCATGGAAGTCACCCAAAATATTAAATATGGCTCTAATAGCACCACAATTTCATTCACCAATGTTAGGAAACATATCTTTGTATTTGAACTGAATTATTGGTTTGATTTTCACATTACATTATGTGAGCGACAAAACTTTTGTCTTGCCAAAATCTGACCTTTCTGTGTTCATTAATTGATCAATATTTCAGCAGTGAAGCCAATTTATTTTCTTAACAAAAAAACATTTGGGAGGGTTTCAGCTTTCATATGAGTCATTTCTAAAACAAATGGATGAATTTAAAGTCAGTTTATAAGCTTTTGATTCCACAACATAGATAAGCGACACAACTTTTGTCAGGGACTGTAGAGGGTATTACATAAGAATACTTGTTATTCCCCCACTTGTAAAGCTCAGGGGGAATAACATTATACCTGTATGTGACGATCAGAGTGCAAAAGTATAGTATGATCTCTGATTGACAGGAGAGGGGTTAAGATGGATGAAAGTCCCTGATAACCCCCCTCCTGGTGTCACATACAGGTTATGCACAGATAATGATGATCATTCATTATCACTGTGCAGGCTGCAGGGCTGTTCCTCCATCTTCCCCTTCTGCTACAGTTCACTAATGCTTCCCGAGACAGGAGGAGGAGAACATTTTAAAGCCCTATATCTCTGGACTGCATTAAGATATCTTGATGCTTTAAAATCTTTTTAAAGAGGAGAATCTCATCTTTAAAATGATACCAAGCACTTAATGATAGAACTTAAAATTTTGGAGCAATTAACTGTTGAAACGCAGTCAGGAATTGAGATCTACAGTTGGATCTCAATGCCAAATAGCGTTTTCAACAGTGAATTGCTCCAAAACTATAAATTCTATCATGAAGTCCTTGAAATCATTTTAAAGATGAGATTCTCATCTTTAAAATGAATGTTAAAGCATCAAGATTAGAGATAAGCGAACAGTGTTCTATCGAACACATGTTCGATCAGATATCAGGCTGTTCGATGTGTTCGATTCGAATCGAACATCACTTGGCAAACTCCAAAAAAATTTGATTCCCCTCCCACCTTCCCAGGCGCTTTTTTTGCACCAATAACAGCACAGGGGAGGTGGGAAAGGAACTACGACACCGGAGGCATCGAAAAAAATCGTAAAAAGTCATTGGCTGCCGAAATCAGGTGACCTCCATTTTAGACGAATAGTGGATTTCAAATCCGGGTCATATGAGAATGTGAACTTTGTGACTAAGAGACAGGGATACCTGTACAGGCAGGGATAGCTAGGGATAACCTTTATTTAGGTAGGAATGTTATTAAAAATAACTTTTTGGGGCTCTATCGGGTGTGTAATTGTGATTTTTGTGACATAAACTTTTTCCCATAGGAATGCATTGGACAGCGCTGATTGGCCAGAGTACGGAATTCGACCAATCAGCGCTGGCTCTGCTGGAGGAGGCGGAGTCTAAGATCGCTCCACACCAGTCTCCATTCAGGTCCGACCTTAGACTCCACCTCCTCCGGCAGAGCCAGCGCTGATTGGCCGAAGGCTGGCCAATGCATTCCTATGGGTATGCAGAGACTTAGCAGTGCTGAGCCAGTTCTGCTCAACTACACCGTGTACCGAGTGTGCACACTCGGCTCTGCTACATCAGATGTAGCAGAGCCGAGTGTGCACACTCGGCTCTGCTACATCTGATGTAGCAGAGCCTGCTACTGCAGAGACTTAGCAGTGCTGAGCCAGTTCTTGTCAGGATACGGAGTCGCCGCAGTCTCCTTGCTGCACGGCGTCTCCCTGGGAGACGTGTTAGGAGTTCTATTGGGTGTGCTTAGGTCATTAAGGGTTAATCTTTTCCTTGCTCTCAGTCTCCATGTCATTAGCCATCAGGTGTGTTCTCTGCTGCTATTTAAACCCCACCCAGGCATGGATCCTTGCCAGCCATTCACTTTGGGTTTCCTGGTCCCCCTGCTCAGTCTGTTTCCCTATCTGTTTGTATTTGGTCTGATCCTTGGTTATATACCCGGCTTGTATTTTTGACTATCCCTTGTCTTTTGATTCGGTACCTTTATTATATCTCCTGGCTTGACCTTTTGCTCGTCTGACCTCGCCTTCTCTTCTGTGTCTTGCTGGGACCTGTGGTCCTCCCTGGTTCCATGCTGTTTAGTCTTTTGTTTTGCATTGCAGTTACACTGTGCTTTCTGTTTAGGTGTGACCCCGTGACTCCAGTCCCTAGGACTTTCAGGGCCTCCTCTTCCCTTATCCTAGCCGCCGGGATAGAAGCGTAAGGAGTCGTGGTAGGCGCACTTCAATTAGGAAGTGCATTGGTCTGCCTCATCTCAGATATTACAGCATAGCTATAGCTGCAGGGCCTACGACCCCTTTTGTCATTAGTTGCACAGTGTTGCTTTCCCAGCTGTGTCACTTTGCACTGCCTGACCCTGACTCCAATCCTTACAGTTCTGCTCAACTACACCATGTGCCGGTCAGCCCATCTGATATAGCAGATGTAGAAGAGCCTGCTACTGCAGAGACTTAGCAGTGCTGAGCCAGTTCTGCTCAACTACACCGTGTGCCGGTCAGCCCATCTGATATAGCAGAGCCGAGTGTGCACACTCGGCTCTGCTATATCAGATGGGCTGACCGGCACACGGTGTAGTTGAGCAGAACTGGCTCAGCACTGCTAAGTCTCTGCATTCCCATAGGAATGCATTGGCCAGCGCTGATTGGCCAGAGTACGGAACTCGACCAATCAGCGCTGGCTCTGCTGGAGGAGGCGGAGTCTAAGATCGCTCCACACCAGTCTCCATTCAGGTCCGACCTTAGACTCCGCCTCCTCCGGCAGAGCCAGCGCTGATTGGCCGAAGGCTGGCCAATGCATTCCTATGGGAATGCAGAGACTTAGCAGTGCTGAGCCAGTTCTGCTCAACTACACCGTGTGCCGAGTGTGCACACTCGGCTCTGCTACATCTGATGTAGCAGAGCCTGCTACTGCAGAGACTTAGCAGTGCTGAGCCAGTTCTGCTCAACTACACCGTGTGCCGGTCAGCCCATCTGATATAGCAGAGCCGAGTGTGCACACTCGGCTCTGCTACATCTGATGTAGCAGAGCCTGCTACTGCAGAGACTTAGCAGTGCTGAGCCAGTTCTGCTCAACTACACCTTGTGCCGGTCAGCCCATCTGATATAGCAGAGCCGAGGGTGCACACGGTGTAGTTGAGCAGAACTGGCTCAGCACTGCTAAGTCTCTGCATTCCCATAGGAATGCATTGGCCAGCCTTCGGCCAATCAGCACTGGGTCTAAGGTTAGACCTGAATGGAGACTGGTGTGGAGCGATCTTAGACTCCGCCTCCTCCAGCAGAGCCAGCGCTGATTGGTCGAATTCCGTACTCTGGCCAATCAGCGCTGGCCAATGCATTCCTATGGGGAAAAGTTAGCTTGCGAAAATCGCAAGCTGACAGGGATTTCCATGAAATAAAGTGACTTTTATGCCCCCAGACATGCTTCCCCTGCTGTCCCAGTGTCATTCCAGGGTGTTGGTATCATTTCCTGGGGTGTCATAGTGGACTTGGTGACCCTCCAGACACGGATTTGGGTTTCCCCCTTAACGAGTATATGTTCCCCATAGACTATAATGGGGTTCGAAACCCGTTCGAACACTTGAACAGTGAGCGGCTGTTCGAATCGAATTTCGAACCTCAAACATTTTAGTGTTCGCTCATCTCTAATCAAGATATGTTCAGGCAGCCCAGAGATATCGGCATTAGTACGGAGGTCGTTTTAGCTACGTCCTCCGCTACTGAAGTGCCACTCTGGGAGGACGTAGAGCTGACGTCCTCGGCCAGAAAAGGGTTAATAATGATAGTGTGAACTCCCCTTGCTGCAGAAATGTGTATATTTCAGCCTTAGCAATATCATTTTAAAATCTATTGCATAAAACCTAACAAAAATACCTTTATTCTTAGGTGCATTTCTAATTCCATATGGAATAGCGCTTATCTTTGAAGGTATACCATTATTTCATCTGGAACTTGCAATTGGGCAACGCTTAAGGAGAGGAAGCATAGGAGTTTGGAATGCAATTTCACCGTATTTTGGAGGAGTTGGTATGCATTTATCTCATAACCTATTTTGACGTTATTAAAGTGATATCAAATATGTCCATGGTTATTTTTTGATTTCCCACCAGAATGTTATAGGGCATGTCATCTGAATAGCTTCTGCTCTGGTTCAAAGTTGTTAGCCTACATTCATATGACTGTGGTGAAAAACGGCCTTGAAAAACACACATTTTTTCACACCTGCTTTTGACCCAGGAGAAGTCTGTTTTTTCATACATTGCAGTTACAATTGACTGTCACATTAAATCGTTCATGTAATAGCCCCCATTCACAGACAGTAAAATAAATGCAGCTGTCATGTGAATATCAGGCTACATATCAGGTGGATCTAGGTTGTAAGCGCTATACCTATAAACTCTAGACTGTTGTGTATACTCTGATGGTATATATCACATATCTGAACTCATTGTAACTCTGCACTTTTTTTTTTTTTTTTTGCAGGTATTGCTTCACTGCTTGTTTCTTTTCTTGTGGGAGTGTATTATAATACTATTATGGCATGGATCCTCTGGTATTTTTTCAATTCATTTCAGAACCCACTTCCTTGGAGTTATTGTCCTACTAGTTTGAACACATCAGGTAGTAACATTCTCTAAGATACAGTATAATAAGCATGTTTTAGTTATATACGACGGATTTCTATGCTACAGCAGAGGTTTCCAGTGGTGTTAATTGACCATCAATTTTGTCAATTTATTTGAAATTAACACTATTTGAAAAACTGTCTCCCAGCATGCAAGTGTGTTTGTTACATGCATGGGAGCCTGGCCTAATGCAACAAATATTCGTCCATAGATAACCATATACAGTATGTCTATTCATAGCAATCCAAAAATTGAAACAATAAAAAATCAAACAATGTGTATACAGTATATGTAACTTAAAGTCCTTAAACTAGCAATATTTAATAGTAAAATGTTTTAAATTGTGTACGGATTTTCTAGATCAAGAAGAATGTGCCCAAAGTAGCTCCGTTAATTATTTCTGGTACAGAAAAACATTAAATATAAGTTCAACTATAAACAACAGTGGAGATTTGCAGTGGTGGATGGTATTATCTTTGGCAACTGCTTGGGGAGCTGTATATTTATGCATATTAAGAGGAATTAAATCTTCAGGAAAGGTACGTTACTTATTAATGTACATTATTACAATGGTATATTACATTATTTAACAAAGAATTCTCGGTACTATTCCGTTATCGGGCCAGCAGCAGCGCAGTTCAGCAGCAGCTTTCGGGACAGCAGTTCAGCAGCGGGAATTACAATGACATCCGAGGACTGCTGGCCCGATGCTTGTGCCCAGTAACCAGTACATCGATGACCCCCCTCCCCCATCCTTCTCCTCCTGCCAGTGCTGCCCCCCAGCTCTCCTTACATCTTCCCCGTACCCTCTCCCCGCCACACGACTAGGCCTCACCTCAGCGCTAGTACCGAGACCGAAAGGAAAGACACCGGGGCTCAATCCAGGCCCTGACAAGAAACACGCCGACTATAGGAACGGTGAGCTACAGCGAGCCGGAGGGACAAACTTTCTGCAGCGTCCGGCGGCTATCTAGTAGCATTCATTGCTCAAGATTTACGGTGAGGCCTATTACAGGGAGAGGGTACGGGGCAGATGTAAGAAGAGCTGGGGGGCAGCACTGGAAGGAAGAGGAGGATGAGGGCATCGATCGATGTACTGCCTACTACACACAAGCACGGCCTCTATCATCGGGCCAGCATCGGCTTAGTCATGTGGCGGGGAGAGGGTACGGGGTAGATGTAAGGAGAGCTGGGGGGCAGCACTGGAAGGAGGAGGAGATGGAGGGGGGGTCATTGATGTACTGGCTACTGGGCACAAGCATCGGGCCAGCAGTCCTCGGATGTCATTGTAATTCCCGCTGCTGAACTGAACTGCTGTCCCGAAAGCTGGTGCTGAAATGCGCTGCTGCTGGCCCGATAACGGAATAGTACCGAATTCTCTGTGAATGAGCAATGTTCTGACTATTGTATATAACCAACATATTTTATAATTCACATATATTTTGGGCAAAAGCAGACAAGGTGATTAACTATTCTTTATTTACTCATCTGTACCAATGATATCCCTTTCTATACATGTGAATGTTGCACTCACTCACTGGCCTCATCATTACATTGCCACACTGTGGCAGGAGGTTTAACTTATGACTATTGGTTATTTTGTTATTTATCACTTTGCCACTGCCACATTTTTAATATTCTCAAACAACTGTTTTAATTTTTCACGTGATGCAACGGTACATTGCATAAATCCCATATCAATGTAAAATTATCCAAGTTATTTGGAAATAGACTCTACAGGGAAGAGTTTTTAGCACAACCACCATTCAAAAGTGACCAAAACATCAGCCAGAAAGCATTGGTAGTGGGATGTGGCATGTAGTCCCCACATGCAGAACTCTCCTTTATTGAGTGTGTCTCGATAATTGCCAATCATTTCCATCTGTTGTCTATTCCATTTGCACAATAGCATGTGAAATTGATTGTCAATCAGTGTTACTTGAAGTTACATTGTGTTACTTAAAGGGGCTCTATCAGCAAAATCATGCTGATAGAGCCCCACATATGCGTAAATAGCCTTTAAAAAGACTATTCAGGCACCATAAATGTTATATTAAACTACCCCCCCCCCCCCCGTTTTAAAATAATAACCTAAAAAAGAATGTGCTCTACTTACGGATCGTGCACGCTGGGTGGGCATTCAGGGTGTGTCTTCATCTTCGTCTACGCCTCTTCTTTCTCCGATGTCTTCGGGTCCCGTCCTCTGGCCCTTGTGAGCGGACACTGATATAAAAAAATAGCCTGGGCGCATGCGCAGTAGCCGTAGAAGACGCCACATGCTACTGCGCATGCGCCCAGGCTATTTTTTTATATCAGTGTCCGTTCGCGAGCGCCGGAGGACGGGTCCGGAGGACATCGGAGGAAGAAGAGGCGTGGACAAAGATGAAGACACACCCTGAATGCCCGCCCAGCGTGCACGTTCGGTAAGAAGAGCACATTCTTTTTTAGGTTATTATTTTAAACCGGGGGGGGGGGTAGTTTAACCCCCTTCCCGCCGATGGCATTTTTTGATTTTCGTTTTTGACTCCCCTCCTTCTAAACCCCATAACTTTTTTATTTCTCCGCTCCCAGAGCCATATGAGGTCTTAATTTTTGCGGGACAAATTTTTCTTCATGATGCTACCATTAATTATTCTATATAATGTACTGGGAAGCAGGAAAAAAATTCATAATGGGGTGGATTTGAAGAAAAAATGCATTTCTGCAACTTTCTTATGGGCTTTGGTTTTACGGCGTTCACTATGCAGCCAAAATGACATGCCCCCTATATTCTGTGTTTCGGTACGGTTCCAGGGATACCAAATTTATATGGTTTTATTTACATTTTGACCCCTAAAAAAAATTACAAAACTGTGTTAAAAAATTTTTTTTCTAAAAGTCGCCATATTCCGACGGCCGTAACTTTTTTATACGTAAGTGTACGGGGATGCATAGGGCGTCTTTTTTTGCGGGGCCGGGTGTACTTTTTAGTTCTACCATTTTCGGGAAATGTTATTTCTTTGATCACTTTTTATTTAAATTTTTATCAGAATCAAAACAGTGAAAAAACGGCGGTTTGGCACTTTCGACTATTTTTCCTGCTACGGCGTTTACCGAACAGGAAAAATATTTTTATAGATTTGTAGAGCGGGCGATTTTGGACTCGGGGATACCTAACATGTATATGTTTCACAGTTTTTAACTACTTTTATATGTGTTCTAGGGAAAGGGGGGTGATTTGAACTTTTAATTCTTTTTATATTTTTTTATATTTTTTTTAACTTTTTTTTTTTTTGCATTTATTAGACCCCCTAGGGGTGTTGAACCCCAGGGGGTCTGATCACTAATGCAATGCATTACAATGCTAATGCATTGCAAAAAAGCATCCTTTCTTTTGCAGGCTGCATAGACCAGCCTGCAAAAGAGAGGATTTGCAGACAAGCCTGGGAGCCTGTACAAGGCTCCCGGCTGTCATGGCAACGGGACGTCAGCCCTGGAGCATGCTCCAGGAGCCGGCGATCCCGGCCAAAATGGCGGCCATGACGCCGCCGGGAAAATGGCCGCCCATGCGCCGCCGGGAAAATGGCGCCTCCGGCGCCTTTGACCGCGGCGCCGGAGGGGTTAATGCCTCCGATCGGTCCCCGGACCGATCGGAGGCATTAGAGCCGGGTTTTCTACTGCTTAAAGCAGTAGACACCCGGCGGCCGCCTGGCTCCCGGGCGGTCGCCATAGTTACAGACCCGACATGCGCCGTACTATTGCGGCGCATGTTGGGAAGGGGTTAATATAACTTTACCGGTGCCTGAATAGCCTTTTTAAAGGCTATTCACGCATATGTGGGGCTCTATCAGCATGATTTTACTGATAGAGCCCCTTTAAGTGTTCCCTTTATTTTTTTGAGCAGTGTATTAAGCCCCCTAGTGGTGGGAATGGACTATGTGCCAGGCCTGGCGGGTATAATAAACTATAGAGGATAGCACAGGTTTAAGGTAGTGATCCACAGATGATAGTCATCACACACATACAATTATACTGCAGGTAACAGCGCGCTCTCCTAAATAACAGTACACAATGCAGAATTACTAATGGCTGCAGCAATGAAAAGAACAGTCCATCCGTTGGGGCCCAGTTGCCGTGGATGATGGCACACATTCAGGAAAGGTTGGTGCACTATAGACACAGCATTTCTCAGAAACTCTCTAACAGGTTCAGTAAATTCCAGCAAAGTCTATCTACTAACTCCTGCAGGGAATCTGGTGCCAGCCTGGAATATCACTAATGGAGAATGAGGCAGGAGTCTCCTAGGATGCAGCCCTGGGTACCTCCTGCTTCTTCCCTCAGAGTGAGCTGGTGGGCCATCAGGACTGTCTCTATGTCCTGGGTTACCCAGTTTCAAGCTATGCCCCCCCCCCCCCCTGACAGGTGCTAAAGAAGACTTTTCTGCAGTCCATGTAGTTGCCCTCTCTCTTTTCTTTGCAGACCTTTCCCATAATTCCCTGCTCAGCCAATCAGTCCCTTTCTCTGATACTCCACCCCCTGGAGTAAGGGGTGTAGGGAAATATAATCCACTGTTCCTCAGAATAAAATGTCTGATGTCTACTGTAATGGGTCCTGGCTTGGCATTAACTGCAGCATCTGCTGTATGCAAAGTGCTCCTCGCAGGGGTTACATGGAGAAAAACACAGCAAAAATATAATGAAAACTGTTGTGGAATAAAAGTGATGCATTTATAGTGTGTATTTTTCAGCATTTGTTTTTTTAGTTGTGGGGCCTTAGTGTAATTTAATTGGACATCCCCAGATCATTACTGTCAGGATGGAGTAGAACACACCCTTGTCCACTTCAGCAACTCCAGCCTTTTCCCATGGTTTAATCAGAAATCTACAGCAGGATTGCTTTATATAGATGAAGCCATGAATCTTGGTGACACATGAACTCCATCCACTACATGTAACATAAAGTCATTCATAATGTATTAAAACAGATGCACATGTCCCAATTCTAGAGTATTCTAGAGTCTGTCATCCTTTTCCAAAATTTCAAATTAAAAACTATTAGGCCTGGTTCACATCTGCGTTTGGTATTCCATTTGGGAAGTCCGCTTAGGGAACCCGCCAAACAGAATACTGAATGCATTAACAAAGAGGTGAACAATGAAACCACACAGATCCCTTAGACTATAATGGGGTCCGTGTGTTTTCCACGCTTTTTAATGCATTTGGTATTCCATTCGGGGAGTCCCAAAGCAGACTCCCCACATGGATTACTAAACGTAGATGTGAACCAGGCCTTATTCAGACTAGTAGGGATTATAGAGACTTTTGGAAAGTGATAGATTACAGCAATTATATATAGTTATTAGAGATGAGCGAACACTGTTTGGATCAGCCAATCTGAACAGTACGCACCCATAGAAATGAATGGAAACACCTGTGACGCCGGCCGGCCGCCGGCAAAGTCAGCTTCACAGGTGCTTCCATTCATTTCTATGGGAGCGTGCTGTGCGGATCGGCTGATCCGAACAGTGTTCGCTCATCTCTAATAACTATATATAATTGCTATTGCATCCCATTGAGCTTAGTTTTTTTTTTTTTTTTTAAATTATGGGTGACTCCTATGAAAGCCAAGGTGAATAGATCGGTATACAATATTTCCTATTGCCTAGCCTCACATTCCGTGACTTGTAATCTAAGCATTGTAATTCCTGTTCATAAAACAGTTACCTTTAAACCAAATGTACAAACTAATAAATGTGCTTATTTGACTTATTTTCAATAATGTTGCATTTGTTCTTAATCTACAGGCAGTTTATGTTACTTCTACTTTCCCATATGCTGTTTTAACAATATTCCTAATTCGTGGTTTCACATTGCCAGGTGCTATAGATGGATTACAATATCTTTTTACTCCCGACGTAAGTTGCAAATCTTTATAAGAAACTGCTAATAAAACTAATGTACATACAACCTAAATGTTAAAAACTAGATGTAATGTAGTAAATAAAAGCAGAGCAAAGCATACTGTACTGTATATCATTAAATATATCCTTACATTATTATTTATACATAGTATTTCATGTATATAATGGGACTAAGGCAGGAGGTATACATTCACATTATCATCATTCACATTGCATCCTTGTGGCCGTTCTACATCATTGTGAATCATACTCCTGTTAGTCACTTTTTATAAGTATAGTTTTCTTAGATTTTTTTTCATGAATGCCAGGCTAATACCCATGGTACTGATCACATATAATATATTGCTGGTGTCAAGAAATGAGGCACCCTGACAAAGATTATATAAGGGTCGCCAACAGAAATATCTGAATCCCATATGGGCAAATGATTTTCCCTTTATGCTCATCTATCTCAATCTTGTACCCTAACAGCAGTACAACTTATGGCACTTATAGTGCTAAAGCCCCTTGCAGATGACCATGACGTGGTTCAGTGTGCTATCTGGGTTTTTCCCGCATAGCACACTGACTCACTTACTTACTGTCAGCCCACGCACACAACCATGAAATACACAGTCTTGTGTGCGGGCCGAAAGTTTGGGTCGCATAACTGAGAACAGTTCCTATTCCTGTCCCGTTTTGCGGGTGTGCTTCCACAGCTCCTATTCATTGAAGGCAACACATAGATGTCACCATGGCTACTGCAGAGGATGGAGCTGGAAGCACTGAGCTGCAGCCCTGTCCACTCTATAGCTGGGTCAGCTTATTGGTGCTGCGTGTGAATGTTTCGAAACTCACTGATTGGATACTGATGATATCCTGTGGAGGGTTCACAGGGTTCACCGCTATAAGGCTGCATTCACACAGTGTTTTTTGGTCAGGAATTTGGTCAGGAAACTGACTCAAATTCCTCCTCCAAAAAATGCCTCACCATACAGTCCTATTTTTTAGGAGGAGGAATTTGAGTCAGTTTCCCGACCAAAAAACTCTGTGTGAACTTAGCCTTAGAAAACGACCTGGGGGCCAGAAAACCCCTTTAATTGGAATTAACTGTACTTAACTGTTAAGAGAACTATGATGACTTTTTTTCCTTGCAGATGGCAATATTAATGAAACCACGAGTATGGCTGGATGCTGCAACCCAAATATTTTTTTCTCTTTCCTTGGGTTTTGGAGGATTAATTGCCTTTTCAAGTTACAACCCTGAACAGTAAGCAAATTAGTATAAACATTGTTTCTGAAATGTTCATACACAAACTTTGTAATTTTCATAATTTATCATTTTTAATATAATAGTAATTTAAAAATGAATCAGGGATTATCAATGCCAAGCAAAGATATGAGCAGACGCAGGTTCTGTTTTCCCTTAGAGGATGTTTATACTACTATTATAAATGCCTCTTGGTCTCATTTATCAGCAGCAGAAGTGCGTTTATTATTAGAGATGAGCGAACAGTGTTCTATCGAACACATGTTCGATCGGATATCAGGCTGTTCGATGTGTTCGATTTGAATCGAACATCACGTGGCAAACTCCCAAAAAATTTGATTCCCCTCCCACCTTCCCTGGCGCTTTTTTTGCACCAATAACAGCGCAGGGGAGGTGGGACAGGAACTACGACAACGGGGGCATTGAAAAAAATTGGAAAAAGTCATTGGCTGCCGAAATCAGGTGACCTCCATTTTAGACGAATAGTGGATTTCAAATCCGGGTCATATGAGAATGTGAACTTTGTGACTATGAGACAGGGATAGCTGTACAGGCAGGGATAGCTAGGGATAACCTTTATTTAGGTAGGAATGTTATTAAAAATAACTTTTTGGGGCTCTATCGGGTGTGTAATTGTGATTTTTGTGACATAAACTTTTTCCCATAGGAATGCATTGGACAGCGCTGATTGGCCAGAGTACGGAATTCGACCAATCAGCGCTGGCTCTGCTGGAGGAGGCGGAGTCTAAGATCGCTCCACACCAGTCTCCATTCAGGTCCGACCTTAGACTCCGCCTCCTCCGGCAGAGTCAGCGCTGATTGGTTGAAGGCTGGCCAATGCATTCCTATGGGTATGCAGAGACTCAGCAGTGTTGAGCCAGCTCTGCTCAACTACACCGTGTGCCGGTCAGCCCATCAGATGTAGCAGAACCGAGGGTGCACTAGAACCCTTGTGCACACTCGGCTCTGCTACATCAGAGCCGAGGGTGCACTAGAACCCTTGTGCACACTTGGCTCTGCTACATCAGAGCCGAGGGTGCACTGGAACCCCTGTGCACACTCAGCTCACGCTAATAGAATGCATTGGCCAGAGCTGATTGGCCAATGCATTCTATTAGCCAGATGAAGCAGAGCTGAATGTGTGTGCTTAGCTCAACTCCTCCACCGGCGTAGTTGAGCTAAGCACACACATTCAGCTCTACTTCATCATGCTACTAGAATGCATTGGCCAGCGCTGATTGGCCAGAGTACGGAATTCGACCAATCAGCGCTGGCTCTGCTGGAGGAGGCGGAGTCTAAGATCGCTCCACACCAGTCTCCATTCAGGTCCGACCTTAGACTCCGCCTCCTCCGGCAGAGCCAGCGCTGATTGGCCGAAGGCTGGCCAATGTATTCCTATGGGTATGCAGAGACTCAGCAGTGTTGAGCCAGTTCTGCTCAACTACACCGTGTGCCGGTCAGCCCATCAGATGTAGCAGAACCGAGGGTGCACTAGAACCCTTATGCACACTCGGCTCTGCTACATCAGATGTAGCAGAACCAAGGGTGCACTAGAACCCTTGTGCACACTCGGCTCTACTACATCAGAGCCAAGGGTGTACTGGAACCCCTGTGCACAATCAGCTCACGCTAATAGAATGCATTGGCCAGCGCTGATTGGCCAATGCATTCTATTAGCCTGATGAAGCAGAGCTGAATGTGTGTGCTTAGCTCAACTACTCCACCGGCGTAGTTGAGCTAAGCACACACATTCAGCTCTACTTCATCAGGCTAATAGAATGCATTGGCCAGCGCTGATTGGCCAGAGTACGGAATTCGACCAATCAGCGCTGGCTCTGCTGGAGGAGGCGGAGTCTAAGATCGCTCCACACCAGTCTCCATTCAGGTCCGACCTTAGACTCCGCCTCCTCCGGCAGAGCCAGCACTGATTGGCCGAAGGCTGGCCAATGCATTCCTATGGGTATGCAGAGACTCAGCAGTGTTGAGCCAGTTCTGCTCAACTACACCGTGTGCCGGTCAGCCCATCAGATGTAGCAGAGCCGAGGGTGCACTAGAACCCTTATGCACACTCGGCTCTGCTACATCAGATGTAGCAGAGCCGAGGGTGCACTAGAACCCTTATGCACCCTCGGCTCTGCTACATCAGATGTAGCAGAGCCGAGGGTGTACTAGAACCCTTGTGCACACTCGGCTCTGCTACATCAGAGCTGAGGGTGCACTGGAACCCCTGTGCACACTCAGCTCACGCTAATAGAATGCATTGGCCAGCGCTGATTGGCCAATGCATTCTATTAGCCTGATGAAGCAGAGCTGAATGTGTGTGCTTAGCTCAACTACTCCACCGGCGTAGTTGAGCTAAGCACACACATTCAGCTCTACTTCATCAGGCTAATAGAATGCATTGGCCAGCGCTGATTGGCCAGAGTACGGAATTCGACCAATCAACGCTGGCTCTGCTGGAGGAGGCGGAGTCTAAGATCGCTCCACACCAGTCTCCATTCAGGTCCGACCTTAGACTCCACCTCCTCCGGCAGAGCCAGCGCTGATTGGCCGAAGGCTGGCCAATGCATTCCTATGGGTATGCAGAGACTCAGCAGTGTTGAGCCAGTTCTGCTCAACTACACCGTGTGCCGGTCAGCCCATCAGATGTAGCAGAGCCGAGGGTGCACTAGAACCCTTATGCACACTCGGCTCTGCTACATCAGATGTAGCAGAGCCGAGGGTGCACTAGAACCCTTTTGCACACTCGGCTCTGCTACATCAGAGCCGA
Source organism: Leptodactylus fuscus (assembly GCF_031893055.1). Classification (NCBI taxonomy): domain Eukaryota; kingdom Metazoa; phylum Chordata; class Amphibia; order Anura; family Leptodactylidae; genus Leptodactylus; species Leptodactylus fuscus. The sequence goes on along the minus strand of NC_134268.1, from coordinate 135,156,360 downwards.
GGGTGCACTGGAACCCCTGTGCACACTCAGTTCACGCTAATAGAATGCATTGGCCAGCGCTGATTGGCCAATGCATTCTATTAGCCTGATGAAGCAGAGCTGAATGTGTGTGCTTAGCTCAACTCCTCCACCGGCGTAGTTGAGCTAAGCACACACATTCAGCTCTACTTCATCAGGCTAATAGAATGCATTGGCCAGCGCTGATTGGCCAGAGTATGGAATTCGACCAATCAGCGCTGGCTCTGCTGGAGGAGGCGGAGTCTAAGATCGCTCCACACCAGTCTCCATTCAGGTCCAACCTTAGACTCCACCTCCTCCGGCAGAGCCAGCGCTGATTGGCCGAAGGCTGGCCAATGCATTCCTATGGGCATGCAGACACTCAGCAGTTTTGAGCCAGTTCTGCTCAACTACACCATGTGCCGGTCAGCCCATCAGATGTAGCAGAGCCGAGGGTGCACTAGAACCCTTATGCACACTTGATATTGAGAAGATATAGATGGCCGCTCCAATGATATGGTTTCTATAGACTTAACAATACAATGGTATTATATTTACATTTGGAAATTAGTGAATCTCTTAGCATTAACTGGATTTTCAAAAGCATAAATGGTTATGTAATACTCAGAAAATACATTTTAAATATGTTTGTAACCGTTGTTTTATTTGTGTGTTGTTTTTGATATAAGCATGTGGAATAGGTCTGTGTGTACCAGAGATTATAAACTTTTATGCTTAATTTCTAATCCAAAGAATCTTGGAATGCAATAAAGTCCTGCATTCTATTGCAAGGTTATGTTTAAAGTGGTTGTCCAGGATAAATTGATAATTCCTGGCTAAGTCCCCCATGTTCCCCCTCCAACTTTCTAATATATCTTTTTTACCCATATTGTCTAGTTTTTCAGTAACATATGTAGTTCATGTGACCTACATATATTACCTTTCCACTAATGTAACGGGTCATCGGTATAATCCATATCTTGACCTGTTACATCAGTGTAAAGGCCTTGCCCCTCCAGCCCCATTATACTTACCATTTCCTCTGGACCTGAGACGATGCATCATCCAGGGAAGGCCACCTCCTCTTGGTCTGTGTGCCAGTTCCCCACGCACATGCAATAGTGCCTGGGAAACTGGCACACAATACTTACCTATCTTCTTGTGCTTCTGGTCCAGAGCTGAGCTGTGATGTCACTTCTGGAAATGATGTCACTTCCAGAAGTGACGTTGGGCCTGGCTCCAGATATCCAGGTAGCGTGGGAGGCCTCTAGCGCTCCAGGACCCATCGAGAAGAGAGGGAGACAGGAAGACAGGTAAAGATTTTGTGTTGGGGTGGGTGGGCTGAATTAGTTACTTGGGAAGGGCTTGTAATGGGATGGATAGCTAGGGAGACAGGGAGGGGTTGTAAGGGAGTGAGAGAGGGAGGGGGAAGAAGCAAAGCATTATGGAAGTTGTAGACTAGAAGCACAGGAAGCTACATCATATAAACAAATGCTGAAGATGCCAGGAGCTCCCAGAGAAACACAGAAATCACTCAAAACACTACTAAAGGTATTTTAATAATGTTTGTCAAGAAAACCCCTTTAAGCTTAAGTTAATTTTTTTTTTTTTTGGTCTTCTAGGAATGATTGTGAAAAGGATGCTGTGACAATAGCTGTCATAAATAGCTTGTCATCACTTTATGCTTCCATTCCAATATTTTGTATTTTAGGATTCAAAGCAAAAACTAGCTACTGGCATTGCTTAGACAGGTAACAATATTATTTATACACCCGTTCTAGGTGATATATCTCAATAACATAATATTAAACTGACAGTGTTAATTATTTCAGAAATATTATCACCTTAATGAATGAATTTGACCTAAGTGAACTGAATATTACAAGAGATAACTACAGTGAGTCTTTTGAAATTCTCAATTCAACCTACCCAGAAAGAATTTTGCATTCAAAACTAAAAGAATGTAACCTAAAGGACTTTCTTGATCAGGTAACGTTTTCAAAAACATATTAAAAAATAATTTTGTATAATATAATAATATATAAACATTGACCACTTGTTCCAATGGGTTTCTAAATTCTTACAGGTGCATTGGTCTCTGTAGCTATGTCTATAACTAGTTGTTGTATGAGGGGGCTCTGCCTAACTATTATGGGGTCTGTGCCTAACTATTAAGGGTTAATAGTAGATTAAGCTATTACAAAAGAAACTATGCCTAACTAAACTTTGTGTGTTTTGCCTAGCACTCATGAGGGGGTATTTTGCCCTGCTTTTAGGAAGAGGCAGTGGCGTAACTACCGCCATAGCAGCAGAGGCAGCTGCCTCAGGGCCCGGGACATTAGAGGCCCGGTGACAGCCGCTACCGCTGCTATCATTATACTCGGGGGTCTTTTCGGACCCCCGAGTATAATGATCGGCGGACTGGGAGAGGTAAGAAACATATAAAGCACGTTCCTATCTCTCCACGATCTTGCCAGGCCTCCTTCCTGATGTCCTTTCTGACGTCTCTGATGTCACATGAACCCGGCCTACGTCCCGGGTCATGTGACGTCCGACGTCATAGAAGAAGGACGGCAGCAGAGAAGACAGCGTAGGAGCCGGGGACAGGTAAGAAACAGTAGTTTTTTATGTTTTTATTCCCTCGGGTCTCCGATTATCATACTCTGGGGTCTGAAAAGACCCCAGAGTATAATAATTGTTTATGGGTGTCCACAGTGGGACAATAATACTGTGTGCAGGGGCCACTATGGGGGATGATACTGTGTGCAGGAGCCACTATGGGACATAATACTGTGTGCAGGGGGCACTATTGGGGATAATACTGTGTGTAGGGGTCACTATGGGGGATAATACTGTGTGCAGGGGCCACTATGGGACATAATACTGTGTGCAGGGGCCATTACTGGGGATAATACTGTGAGCAGGGGCCACTATGGGGGATAATCCTGTGTGCAGGGGCCACTATGGGGCATAATAGAATGCACAGGAATGCGTAGGAGAGGGTCGGTCGAGGTCTTCGGCGTCGGTGTCGGTCGGGAAGGGGGGGCCCATGTCGGAAGTTCGCCACGGGGCCCCGCCATTCCTAGTTACGCCACTGGGAAGAGGATATTGAAACAGGACAATGGCACCTTATGGTATAGCAATTTAAGTAGTGTTAAATGCTATAGGTAAACAAAATATCATCTCCACATCGGGTGGTGAACAAGACAGCATCTTAGAGTAGATTAAAGGGGTTCTATCATTGGGAAAAGTCATTATTAGCTAAGCACAAACTTGCATAGCCTTTAGAAAGGCTATTTCACACATACCTTTTGTATGTAAATTACATCAGTAGTATTTGAATAAGTCCATTTTTATTCAAATGCTAATTGGCCTTCTCGGTGCACCCCTGAAGTGTCTGTGTCTGTATCTGCTATGAGAGCAGAGAGATGGGTCATCAGCACAGCAACCTCTCTGCTCTCATACACAGAGATGGTGCACACAGACACTTCCGAAGTACACGGAGAAGGCTAATTAGCATATGAATAAAAAGGGACTTATTCAAAAACTACTTTGGCAATTTACATATAAAAGGTAGGTGTGAAATAGACTTTCTAAAAGCTATGCAAGTATGTGCTTAGCTAAAAATAACTTTTCCCAATGATAGAGCCCTTTTAAGCTGCTGCTCCTTCCCTGTACTGAAGACCAGATAGGTCTATGGCATCTTGTAATATAGACCAAAGGAGAACAAATGGGATGATAGATGCTAGATGAGGCATCATATACAAAGGTAGTGATGGTAGAAGTAAATAATTATTGATGTAAAAATAATTTTGGCTGAACGAATTTGAATTAAATTTGGCACATAGATAGATTGTAATCTCGATTAAAACATATGCTACATTTTATCCCGGTAAATGATATGGCTTCATGACTGTTATGAATTTATATTCACATACTATATTACACTGCTTCAGCAGCAGCCTTATCACAGGTCTCAGGGCTGTTATCTCTCTGTGTAAACACACAATAACCCTCAGTGGATTGTGTACATGCATTTGCATATTATCTGATCTGCTCCAGGCAGTGCAGACATGGGCAAACACCTTTAATCCCAATCCAGTTTGTCAATTTTAAACATGCCTGGAAAAAGATCATCTAATTTTTTGCAAACAATGTGAGCTATGAAAGTAGCCAGAAGTCACAGACTTCTCCTCAAGCGGAGCTGAGGGAATCATCAACACTAACAACACGCTCATTATATGGCGTCCCAACAATTACAGGCACGGTGCGAAGAACAACTTCAGTGCGAGGCCAACATGAGAGCTGCCGAAACACCAGAGCAGGCGGATCATCAACGCCAACAACTCGCTCATTATATGGCATCGCAGCGAGCTGCTGAGATGCCGCAACAGTCACAGGCACAGTACGAGGAACGTGTTCAGCGGCAGGCCAGCTTGAGAGTTGCCGAAACGCCGGAGCATGCGGATCATCAACACCAACAACACACTCATTATATGCCTTCCCAGCGAGCTGCTGAGATGTCAGAACAATCACAGGCACAGGGCGAGGAATGAATTCAGCGACAGGCCAGCTTAAGAGCTGCCAAAACACTGGAGCATGCAGATCATCAACGCCAACAACACGCTCATTATATGGCGTCCCAGCAAGCTGCTGAGATGCCGGAACAATCACAGGCATGCTGCGAGGAACAAATTCAACAGTAGGACAGCTTAAGAGCTGCCAAAATGCTGGAGCAGGCAAACCATCGACGGCAGCAATTTGCTGAATATAGGCGGAGCATCTACTCCAACAGCCTGCAGACGAAGTCTGAGGCAGAGGCTAGTATATCATAAAAATCTGCAACACTTGCCAAAATTATACTTTGCTTTTTTTTGTTAGCCATAAACTTTCAAACATGTCAGTAATGGCATCAGATATGTAGTAATTAGTATACCACTAATTAAATGGCCATTCCATCTAATTAAGTATCCTGCTCTCTTCTTGTATATTTGTATCATATATATATACAGTGTATATACACTCACCAGCCACTTTATTAGGTACACCTGTCCAGCTGCTCGTTAACACTTAATTTCTAATCAGCCAATCACATGGCGGCAACTCAGTGCATTTAGGCATGTAGACATGGTCAAGACAATCTCCTGCAGTTCAAACCGAGCATCAGTATGGGGAAGAAAGGTGATTTGAGTGCCTTTGAACGTGGCATGGTTGTTGGTGCCAACAACATGAAAGCATGGATCCATCCTGCCTTGTATCAACGGTTCAGGTTGGTGGTGGTGGTGTCATGGTGTGGGGAATATTTTCTTGGCACTCTTTGGGCCCCTTGGTACCAATTGAGCATTGTTGCAACGCCAAAGCCTACCTGAGTATTGTTGCTGACCATGTCCATCCCTTTATGACCACAATGTACCCAACATCTGATGGCTACTTTCAGCAGGATAATGCGCCATGTCATAAAGCTGGAATCATCTCAGACTGGTTTCTTGAACATGACAATGAGTTCACTGTATTCCAATGGCCTCCACAGTCACCAGATCTCAATCCAATAGAGCATCTTTGGGATGTGGTGGAACGGGAGATTCGCATCATGGATGTGCAGCCGACAAATCTGCGGCAACTGTGTGATGCCATCATGTCAATATGGACCAAAATCTCTGAGGAATGCTTCCAGCACCTTGTTGAATCTATGCCACGAAGAATTGAGGCAGTTCTGAAGGCAAAAGGGGTCCAACCCGTTACTAGCATGGTGTACCTAATAATGTGGCCGGTGAGTGTATATATATATATATATATATATATATATATATATATATATATATATATATATATATTTATTTTTTATTTTTTTTTATTTTTTTTTTGTATCATATATATATATATATATATATAGCAGTGAATTCCCACTGACTAGTTGTATGAAGGTGACATGGCACATGTTTATATCTCAAGCTGTCTGTTTATAGTGATGTGTGCTGTAATTGTCATATAGACGTGTATAGGACACGGCTGTAGTTACATTAGATGGCTGCTATGAAATGAACAACACTATATAAAGAGAGGAGGGGTCACAGCACTTGCACAGGTACCACGGTTCATTCAAACAGCTGATCCTGGGGGTATTGGAACTCCACAAATTTTTTTTACCATTTAATTAGAAAAAACCTGGGTCATTATTACTAAGGGGCTCTATTTAAAGAGGGCGCACAAGGAAGTTATTAAGTTAAATAAGCACTTGGGGATATTATTCATTATAGGGGGTATATTATATTTTTTATATTTGGGAGTAGCAGCAGGAGGAGTGTGCAGGTAAAGACAGTGTGGGTCAGGTGATGGGAAAAGTAAGGAGACAAAGAGGACATGCTGCAAACTTTACAGAGACTGGAAGAAGTGGTCATGGTGGTTCAGATGTAAGAGACAGGGAAATGTGAATGACTAGTCAGAGGTGTCACCTGTAAGTCATTAAATGTTACTGCACTGTATTCACCTAAATAATCTACAGAACCCTGTATAGAGCTGATAAATGCGGTCACCGTATAATGATAATTCGGTATATCTAAGTTGGGGGCCACTTGGACATGTTCACCCACCCTGTGCTGAACCCCTAGCTACACCTCTCAGCAGTGCCCATGAATCTGGAGAACAGAGAATGGTAGTAAGTACTGTAGTATGTAGTAGTAGTAGTAAGTGTGGGGCTGCATTATAGCAAGGGGAGAGAAATGGTGTTCTTACATGGGCCTGCATGATGGAAGGGACAGTGGGGAGAAGAGTGGTGTTTTTACATGGGACTGCGTGATGGAAGGGGCACTGGGGAGAGGAGTGAGGCTTTTACATGGGACTGGGTGATGGAAGTTCTAGTGCAGAAAGGAGTAATGTTTTTACATGGTATTGTTTGATAGAAGGGCGAAAGGGGAGAGGATTAAATAATAAAATATTAATTTACTAATTCCTACATATCTGATGCCATTGCTGTCATGTTTGCTTTTTTTGTTTGTTATTGAAGTTTTTAAAGTATAAGTTGGTAAGTGCTGCAGATTTCTATGATATATTCTGTTTTAAGTTTCTCTCTGTAAGTACCCCAATGATAATACAAGTATCCTAGTATATTACAATTCAGTTTTATAACATATAAATATACATACACAAACTCAATAGTGCCAAAAATCTAAACATAAAAAAATACAATAACATGAAAGTAAGTCTTGGTGATTATATAAAATGTTAAATAAAAATAAATAAATAATCAGAAACAATGTATTGACTTGCAAAAATAAGTAAAAATAATATACAGATCCTAAAAGTCTACCCAAGCTTTATAGTCAGGACATGGTATAGTAGTACAATAGAGCCATCATCTGTCATTGTAAGGCCTCCCATCACTGATAAGATTATTACAATACCATGCCCAACCTGCAGAGCACTGTTAAATATGGAACTACCTAGGGATGAGGCCAAATATTGTGGAAAAGCTGAGTTTTTATTGCACCAAAGCCAAGAATGGCTTCAAAAGGAGCAGGAAATACTCATCATTCTCCCTCCTGCTAAATTGACTCCTAGCTTTGGCTCAAAAAACTCTCTAGAGCTCTGCTGTACCTAGCTCTAAAATACAGGGAGAAAAGCAGCAAACACCTCCATTCTCAATCAAATCTCACCCCAGAACTTTTGTCTATTTTGTTCCCCATAAAAATTTTGAGAGCACTGTGAATGAGAAGAGATACCAAACGACCCACCTATCTAACAAGTCTTGTTTCTTGCCAAGACCCTGTAGATGCCATTGCGGAATAGCTTCTTTCACCTTGCTGCATCTGGAACAGGTTATAGATTTATCCACCTGATGGAGAAGCCAAGCTAGTTTGAAGCCTCTGAGATTCTGCTTGGAACTTCAGCAGAGTGAGGCCTGGGTCAGACGGGGTTTTTTGGTCAGGATTTTGATACATAATCCATGTCACAATCCAGCTCAAAAAAACTGCCTCCCATTGAAATCCATGGGAGACAGTCATTTCCTTTTTCCGTGAGTGGTTTGTTCCCACTCCTGGAAAAAAAGAAGCGACATGCCCTTTCTTCAGGCGGATTCCGCGGATGATTGAGCCAATTGAACAGGAGTCCTATACCAGCTCAGCATACTTTTTTGCGCAATCTCCCAATGGGAAGCACCCCTGGACACCTTCTTAATATATCCAAAGGCCTCATGCCACTGAAGGCTTTAATGCTCAACAGAGAAGCCTGGATACAGGAAGGACTGGAGTCCCTGGAGTGAAGAAGACTCATGAGCGGGGCTTCCAACAACCTTTCCTCTATCTGTGCCCATCTCCAGACGACTCAGCCCAGCTAACTTTGAGCTATTCCAGGACCGTTGCTGCATAATATTTTTTAAGATCCAGGACTCCCGCTCCCCCACAAGACCAGGGCCTGTGCATGACATGGAGGCGGATTCTGGACCTTTTACCCTCCCAAATAAAGTGAGATAAAATACACTGGAGTTTCATTAAGTAGGAGTCAGGAAGGGGGATTGCCACCGTTTGAAACGTACAATATCAGGGGCAACGCCATCATTTTCCCAATGGCTATTCGGCTTGCCCAAGGCAACATGGGTTTGGAGAATGATGCCAGAAGGGAAGATACCTTATTCAAAAGTGGGACATAATTCATAGAGTACAAATGAGAGCTCGGGACAGTCAGAGCAATACCCAAATATGTAACACTGTCTCCTTTCCATTGATAGAGAAAGTCGCGGCGGAGGTCCTCCCGTAGGGAGGAGGGCACTACAATAGGCAGAATCTAGGATTTAGTGGGGTTCACCTTGTAATAGGATATTCTCCCAAAAAGTTCCAGGGCATTCGTAGCAGCGCACGGGGGGGGGGGATCAGGAGAGGACAACGCTAAAATGACGTCATCCGCGTACAAACCAATTTTGTGTTGTCTACGGCCAACAGAGACATCCTCAATGTGATTATCAGATCTAATATACTCAGCCAGCGGTTCCATCACCAAAACAAATATGATAGGAGATAGGGGGCAGCCCTGGCGAGTGCCATTAGAGATGAGGAAAGGGTCGGACAGGAACCCCGAGGAGAGCACTCGAGCCGAGGGACAGGAATATAAGGCCAGAATAGCAAACCATACCAAACCTGTCCAAAAGGCTGTCAAGGTTGCTCCAGTGGACCCTGTCAAAGGCTTTTTCAGCATCCAAAGTTAACAGTAATGATGGTGCTCTATTCCGCTCAGCCTTTTGGACAAGGTTGATAAACCTGCGAGTTCCAACTGGGGCCTGTCTACCCAAAACAAACCCCACCTGATCAGGTTTAACTAACTCAGGAAGGATTCGCAACAGTAATTCGGCCACAATTTTGGCATATAATTTAACATCTACATTTAAAAGTGAGATGGACCTAAAATTGGCTGGTATGGTGGGGGGCTTGCCAGGTTTAAGAAGGGTAACAATAGTAGCGGCGAGCATCTCCTCAGGGAACCTCTGGTCCTTCACAGCTTTCGTGAACACCGCCAAAAGATCTGGGGACAAAATCTCCATGAATTTTCTATCGTATGCACCGGAGAAGCCATCCGGGCCGGGGGATTTAAGTGGCTTTAATGCAGAGATGGCTTCTTGAACCTCCAGTAGAGTAAAAGGGGTGGCTAAAGATTGGGATTGGGCGGGGGCGAAGTGGAAGAGAGACATTGAATCCAGGAATTGATTAATCTCATCCCTAGTTGGCTTGTACGTTCCCGGATCATCCTTAAGGTTGTATAAAGAGCTATAGTAAGAACGGAACTGATTGGCTATATGGCGTGGATCAACTATTTTACCCTCTTGGTTGTTAAGTAAAAAGGCTATGCGAGACTTAGGACTGGCCTGTTTAATTTTTCTGGCTAGGAAGGCGCTCGCCTTGTTACTATGTACATACGCCTAGCACTGGAACCTTTTGAAGGCCAAATCTTGCTGATACGCCAACAAACCCTGCAGCTTGAGTTGAATATTCCTAATCTCGGTAGACAGTACAGAGTTAGGGTTAAGTTTGTTGGCCGCAGACAAAGAGGTCAGGGATAGAAGAACCGCATGAACCTCCCTAGAGCGTTCTTTCTTGACACGTGCGCACGCCTGAATGAGAATCCCCTGCATGTACACCTTATGGGCATTCCAAAAGATGTGCGGCTCAGTGGCGGTGGGGGCGTTAAGAGAAAAGTACTCCGACAACGCCTTGCTGAGACGTTCGCTATGGGAGGGGTGGTCCAAAATGTATTCGTTTAGGCGCCACTGAGAAGGCAACGCAGTAGTGAACTTCTCACGAAGCGTCAAATAGATCGGAACATGGTCTGACCATGTAATTAGTCCTATAGAGGACGATTCCGACTGTATCAATCCGACCTTACAAGCAAAACCACAAAATTAGGTAAATAATGCACTCAACATCAATTATACAAAAAATATGTGTACAATTTTATTGAAATATACAAATACATATAAAAGAAGAATGATAAGTAACAGTACAGGAAAATTCCCACTAGAGGTCAGCAAAACCGTGGGTATAAGAGTCTCCTAATTACACAATGCATAATGCATGCACACTTTACACATGAAGTACATAGTAAAAAACATAGATCATATACATAACAAATACTGTCTCAAAAAGATGTTCAAATATATATATACTGCCAACCAAATGGTTAGCTACCATAAATTTATATGTAGTGAATGCTATCACATAAAAAGCTGTGTGTATTTCACTGACCATATAACAAATACTTAATATTTCCGCATTGGCTGTGTCAGATCACACCCATAAAACATTATAGTGAAAGCATTCTTTCCAGATGGACTAATGTATAAATATAATGCACGACATATTTGTAAAGTTTGTATCCTAAGTATTATTGCAATATCACCTATAAATCATCTATTAAAAACCGGGTTAGGGGGATATCGTCACTAGATAGGGAGAGACCACCATTTAGGTGTGTGGGAGTCTTATTAAGCCATTAGCGCTCCACTGTGCAAGGGAACATGGGAAAAATATGCAAATCTGACTTCCATGATGTCATTAGGAAGTCAGTGCCTGACTGAAACACCTGAGCGGATTAGAGGAGTCCAGGGAGTTGTCAACTAAACAATTAAAGTCACCCCCAATTATCAACCTTCCGGTAGCAAAGGTCTGCACTTTAGTGAGTATATACTTCCAGTAGGAAGCTTGACCATGGTTGGGGAGGTATACTGTGACCAGAGTATATCGGACATTGTTAATTAAACAGTTAAGGCCCAGATACCGACGCTTAGGATCAGACAGGACCGATTCCAAGGAAAAAACTACCGAATCTCTGATCGCAATCAGTAGTCCTTTGCGCTTGGCTTTACAAGAGGCTTGAAATATGTGGGGGAAAGAGGGATTTGTGAATTTGGGACTCTTATCTAAGTGGAAATGGGTTTCTTGCAAAAAAAAAAAAAAGAATGTCACAACGGAGCTCTTCTTAAAGGGACTATTCAGGCCCCTGACATTTAGGGATGAGACCTGGAGTACCATTGTGAATGATTGGAAAGAGGCAAGCAACTAAACCCACCCTGGGCACCTTACAGAGCATAGATAAGTGAAGCATAAACCTGAAAATTAAACAAATGTTAAACCAAATAACATACAGTACATGAATAATGAAAAATACAAACGCAACATCATAGTGTCAAAAAATACCGAATAATCTATATGCATGGGGGAGGAGATGAAATCGGGTATCTTAGCACTCAGTGAGAATGAACATTTGCAAGACAATTATATCGCCCTAAACCGTAAACCAAACAGAAGTAACACCATTGGCACCACTCCACAGAGATATGGCAAGTCACTGCGAGTTATCCACTGTAAGCCATTCCTTAGGCACATGGGAAGGACGGGCGGGATCCTTGGCCATGGAGGGGGGGAGAATCAGCAGGGGACATTTCCATTTGCGCAAAAGGGACAGCCCAGCCTCCAGGGAAGGGACAGACTGGATCACTCCGTTGTGAGGTATCAGGAGTAGAGATGAGCGAGTACTGTTCGGATCAGCCAATCCGAACAGCACGCTCCATAGAAATGAATGGATGCTCCTGGTACTTCCGCTTTGACAGCGGCCGGCCGCTTAACCCCCCGCGTGCCAGCTATGTCCATTCATTTCTATGCGAGCGTGCTGTTCGGATCGGCTGATCTGAACAGTACTCGCTCATCTCTAATCAGGAGCTTGGTAGGAAATCCCCAATGATCTCTGAGGCCATGTTCGGGATACAAAGAAATAATTGAAAAAGGCGTGGGGAGGGTACCACATTTTCGAGCCTCTGTGAGGATGGAATCCTTAACATGATAGAAATGGACTCTCGTTGAAACAGCTTTTGGAGCTTCTGCAGGGGCAGAACCCGCCTTGGGCATGTGGTGAGTCCTGTCCAGGGTAAGGTCCAATTCAGATAGGTGGGGCAGCAACTTCTTAAATAATCATTGGAGATAGGCCGGCAGCTCCTCAGAAGCAATATCCTCATGAATGCCATGTACTTTAATGTTGTTGCGCCTAGAGCGGTCCTCAGAGTCTGCAGCCAGCGGACTTCTGCTTCAAGGGTGTTGTGGGCATTGACCAGCTCATTATGCGCCGTGGAGAACTCTTCCATGTGATCAGTCCGTTCCCCAACAGCCTCTATATCCTACTGTAATTTCCCCAGAGAGGAGGACACACTTTTACTGATCCCCGATTGTATTAACATCCCTTTTAGGGTATCACTAGAGACTGAGGATGATGGAAAGTCAGAAAGCTCAGAATGATTAAAGAAAGAGGACTCAGTAGAAGCAGGAATCATACCCTGATTGTTCTTTTTACGGGCCGGGACTTTGCTATTCGGTAACCCTTGAGGTGACACGTTTGGACCCTGCTTTCCCCCCATCTGTTGACGGACAATGAGCAGTAGAAGGTCGATTGTCAGCCATATCTGGGAGAAACAACTCTCGGGATGGCGGCAAAGCCTCTGCAGGGGAACAGGAGAGAACAGGTTGTTTACCTTGCAGCTTTCTTGTGAGTGCAGATGGATGGATGGATAGATGGATGGATGGATGGATGGATGGATCTGTGATGCTGCAGGTCTGGAGTTGCAGGGTCTATAATTCTGGTTGATGTAGCAGGCCGCAGGCTTACACAGGGTGCTTGCAGATCTCATATGGGTGCAGGAGGATGAATGGATGGATGGATCCGAGCTCAAGCAGAGCTTGGATGAGAGGGTCTGTGGATCTGTGTGGTTCAGAAGGCTGCAAGCTTACACAAGGTGCTGGGCTGGTACTGAGAGTTTATTTGCTGGTTAGCCACACCCGCTACTCGGCTCTGTAGAGTTATAACTACTTTAGGCCGGGGATCCAGCTGAGATAGCCGCTGAAGCAAGGATGGAGCTCGCCGACACACTACAGGACAGGATCGCTACCTCAGGGGAGTCGGGGAGTGCAGCCCTCCGGAGTATGGGCCCCAGACAGCTAGGCCCAAAATCCAAAATGGCGGCCAGCACCAAAGAGAAGGTAGGCCGCAAATAACAAAGTCAACCTAAGTGTGATGGAGCTGAGAAATATGCAGACTGATGTTATCACTGAGGCCTGGGGAAGCCTCTGGTGTGTTATGAGGTCTGATGGCTGCTGATGTCACCTGTATATCGTGGATTTAGCTAGCTATGCCAGGAGCTCCTGATGGATGCTTCCTTGCTCACTGACAGCTAGCCACGCCCCCTACTGGGTCAAATTTTTAATGAAATGAAGATGAGCATGACCTTGGCTGATATATATGAATGCCACTGGGCCCCTTTCCAATAGAGTCTGATTGCTGCAGTACATAGAGCATCAGTGCCTAGCAATGAGCCTTCATTATTATTCACTGATGTGATGTCATTTTCAGTGAATAATAATGAAGGGGTAGCACCAGACTGACCTGAATTTTCCAAAAGATTCAAGCTCGGCCTGAATATGAAACTTTTATGGTTCTTCTCCTACAAAACACTATTCTACTCTGGGGTCTACTCAGATCCTATAGTATAATAAGTGGAGGCCCAAAGTAGGTGAGGAAAAATAACACTTGTACTCACCTGGCCTCACCTCTCCTGGGCATCTGGCGCTCACCCGCAGTCCTCTTCTTCACAGGCCTCAGTGGCGATCGAGGGGCATGTGACGTTACCCGGAGGCCAGAAGAGGCCTAGAGAGGATGTCGGGAAGCGGAGAACACCGTGGGGATGCCCAGGAGAGATGAGGCAAGGTGAGTATAAGTGCTTGTTATTTTCCTTCATCTTCTCTGTTCCTTCATTTATTATACTCTGGGGTCTGAAGAGAAACCAGAGTATAATAATAGCATCAAAATTAACCAGAGGACTGAACCTCATGAATCTTTATTATAACACATTTTGCAGGGTTTGTTTGAAGCGGCACAAGACTTCCAGTCACTAAGAGTATACCACTATGAAGCATTATACAATGGAGGCACGGAGAAGCATATTATACTGTGGGGTACTCTAGAGAGTATATCATACTGTGTGATGCCACTGTGGAGCGTTATACTGTGTAGAGTACAAGGAGAGCATTTTATACCACTTGGGGCCACTGTGCAGCATTATACTGCAAAGCATTATCATACCTCCCAACCGTCCCGATTTCCGCGGGACAGTCCCGAATTGGGTGACATGTCCCGCGTTCCCGGTTGGAGGGAGGTATGTCCCGATTTCAACTCAGATCGGCGTCCAGAGGACGCCGATCTGAGTTGAACACATACGCGGCTGAAGCAAGGAGCTGACACAGATCAGCTCCTCGCTTCGCCGCTGCGTCTCTCTCGCTGACACATGCGGCTGAAGCAAGGATCTGACCTGTGTCAGCTCCTCGCTTCGCTGCTGCCGCCGGCTCCTGGCTTGTAGACGCGATGTACAAGCCAGGAGCCGGCGGCAGCGGCGAAGCGAGGAGCTGACACAGGTCAGCTCCTCGCTTCAGCCGCATGTGTCAGCGAGAGAGACGCAGCGGCGAAGCGAGCACGCGAGCAGCTTCAGCCGCATGTGTCAGGGAGAGAGGCGGGCAGCGGCGAAGCGAGGAGCTGACCTGTGTCAGCTCCTTCCTTCAGCCGCATGTGTCAGCGAGAGAGGCGGGCAGAGACCGGCGAGGGAGCGGAGGAGAAGGTAAGTTTAATGTGGAGGTGGAATGTGAATCTGGGGGCAGATGAAGGAGAGGACGGCATGACACTGGGGGCAGAGATGGAGAGGACGGCATGACACTGGGGGCAGAGACGGAGAGGACATGAATCTGGGGGCAGAGACGGTGGGGACATGAATCTGGGGGCAGAGATGGAGAGGACATGAATCTGGGGGCAGAGATAGAGGGACATGAATCTGGGGGAAGAGATGGGGGGACATGAATCTGGGGGCAGAGATGTGGGGACATGAATCTGGGGGCAGAGATGGAGGGACATGAATCTGGGGGCAGAGATGGAGGGACATGAATCTGGGGGCAGAGATGGAGTGGACATGAATCTGGGGGCAGAGATGGAGTGGACATGAATCTGGGGGCAGAGATGTGGGGACATGAATGTGGGGGCAGAGATGGGGGACATGAATCTGGGGGCAGAGATGTGGGGACATGAATCTGGGGGCAGAGATGGAGGGACATGAATCTGGGGGCAGAGATGGAGGGACATGAATCTGGGGGCAGAGATGGAGGGACATGAATCTGGGGGCAGAGATGGAGGGACATGAATCTGGGGGCAGAGATGGAGAGGACATGAATCTGGGGGCAGAGATGGAGTGGACATGAATCTGGGGGCAGAGATGGGGGACATGAATCTGGGGGCAGAGATGGGGGACATGAATCTGGGGGCAGAGATGGAGTGGACATGAATCTGGGGGCAGAGATGGAGTGGACATGAATCTGGGGGCAGAGATGTGGGGACATGAATCTGGGGGCAGAGATGTGGGGACATGAATCTGGGGCAGAGATGGGGGACATGAATCTGGGGGCAGAGATGGGGGACATGAATCTGGGGGCAGAGATGTGGGGACATGAATCTGGGAGCAGAGATGGAGGGACATGAATCTGGGGGCAGATGAAGGGTGTATATGAAACTGGGGGAGAGATAGAGGGGGGACATATAATTTAAGGGTGACTGTAGGAGGATTATACTGTGTGCGGGCACATGAAAAATTAACAAGTGGGCGGAGTCAACACAAAAGTGGGCGGGGCTAAATTTGCCACGCTAAGCGCGCCGCACATTTTGTCCCTCTTTCTGTTCTTCAAAAGTTGGGAGTTATGGCATTATACATGCAAAAAGCATGATTTTAACAAGAGTGGAGCACCGATCCTGAATAAGAAATACATCATTGCAAACTGTGCTGATAGTCATACAAGGTTTAGATCTGAATTTTGTGCTCCCTTTAAGATGAAAATGATAACCCCTTTTGTTACTGCTTTAGATACAGCTCTATACTGTTGCCAATCCCACAGAGAATTTGTTACCATAATATGTAACATGGCTGATGATTGTTTTTTGTGTTTCCTATTATGTCAAAGGAATTCACATCTCGCAAAAGCGAGCTCATATTTTGCAGTAATTTGAGAAAAAGAAAGTAGATATAGCATTGATACACGAAACACATTTTAAGAAATCATATAACACTATAATGAAAAATAGATTCTTCCGAACATGGTATATATAGCACCTCATCCCTGGTCAAGAGAAATAAAAGAGTAGCAATAACAATTAACAAAAAAACCTTGCATTTACATTTGGAGAAGCCACTCTAGATAAAGAATGTGGATTTTTACTCCTTAAGGGTCTAGTGTAGGACAAGATGTTCAACTTTGCAAACATTTATACCCCGAATATAAACCAGAAAAGATCTCTCAGACATTGGTGAATCCAAAACTAGGCCTTACTGTATAAACTGGTTTGGATGCTAGCTCTGCATCCCACATTGTATCTCAAAAAACTACAGTAAAATCTGTAAAAAAAAAAAAAAACCCAAAAACACAGCATTTAAACAACGTGTGATCTCAGCCTAAACTGAAAGTTTGTCTGTGGTGAGTGACAGTGAAATTACATCTGTTTTTTTTTAAGCATTTGTAATTACAAACATAAAATCTGTAATTTTTTTTTAAATCTATGTTCTGCATAAAAGCTTGTTTTTTGTGTGTACATTTTTGATTAAACATTCCCTTTAGGGCCAAGACCCCATGCTGTGGAAATGCAGCTTTGTTTGTTGCAGATTTTGTTGAGGTTTTTTAAGCCAAAGCCAGGAGTGGATTAAGCAGAAGGGAGAAGTATTGGTAATTTATATATTTCCCATTCTACTTGTAGCCATTCTTGGCTTTGGCTCAAAAAACTCCCAATAAAATCTACAAAAAAAAAAAACCTGTTTCCGCAACATGGGGCCTCAGTCTAGAGAAGAATTATTTCCCCCACCAAATACCACCTGCCATGCAGAACAGTCCCCCGCACCCTAAGCAGCCCCCTACACTTTGCATTCTCCACACCCCACATTTAGTGGTGACTGATACTTTACTCTGATGGTCCCGGCTGCTATGTTTATTTATATTTGTTATTTCTTTTGTCATTTAGTTTGCTTCCTATGGTATGTTAACTTTAGTGGCAGCAAGTATATTGCAAAGCTTCAATGTGAAATCAAAGGCATACAGAGTAAGGGCCCCATAGACGTGTGTCAGTTCTGTGTTATGACTTCATATGGGGAAGTTGTATGGGATGTACTATTGTAATTGATGTGCTTTGAAATACCTTATTTACAAGATAATGGATTGACATTTTCATACTATATTAACATTATTGTCTTCTTGCAGAGTGCATCTGGCACTGGATTGGCATTCATTGTTTTCACTGAAGCTATCATTCAAATGCCTGGATCCCAGGTGTGGTCTTTTCTGTTTTTTATAATGCTATTCACTCTTGGTTTGTCTTCAATGTTTGGAAATATTGAAGGAGTGCTGACACCAATATTAGATCTTAAAATATTTCCAAAATGGATCCCCATTGAGGTTATATCCGGTAAGTTTAAAATATTATCACTAGTAGACTATAAAATATAAACTGGAGGCAAGCAAACAACAAAGATCTAATATGGAAGAGGTTGCCCAAGAGTTGATGGATAGATGGATTGCCTATCCACGAAAATAGGTCATTAATTTCCGATCTGTTTTGGTTCAACTCTTGGGACTCCCACTCACTAGCTGCTGCAGCTGACAGATTCTGCACAGAGTATGGATCTGTAACAGATAGCTCTGTATACTTCAGGAAATTCAGATGGGGTTCTTGGGTCTGGAATTTGATGCAGAGGCCGCCTCAGATTCCGGACCAAAAAATGGCTAGCCACGCCTGGATGCTAGTGCAGTGCACGGCATCCAGTCGCAGCTTTCCGCTCCGGATTAGGCCCAAATGAAAGGGCCTAGCCGGGAGGGAGATGTCGCAAGGCGGATGTCTAAGGCTGAATCAGCCGCGGAATCCGCCTGAAGAAAGGGCATGTCGCTTCTTTTTTCTGTGAGCGGGAACAAACCACTCACGAAAAAAGGAAATTAAAGACTTGCAATACCAAAGGAAAACACAGACTTGCAATACCAGTCTCTCTGATTGGCGATAGCAGGCATTTTGAGATATGATCAATATTAAGCACTTTGGAGATGGTTGTAGTGACCCCACTATGTACAGGCCCATCTAGTATTTGCCAGAATGTCAGTCCAGCTCTGACCTGTTCTCATACCCCGTTTCTCCAAAAATAAGCCATACAGTGAAAATAAGCCTGGGTTTTTGGAGTAGGCTTGAAATATAAGTCCTTCTATAAGCCCTAGTTACAGTCAGCGCCTTTAGCGCTAGGTTATGTCAAATGATTTCACTGACATCATGGAGATGTAGCACAAGCATACCGTAGATTCCAACCAACCAGGACAAGTGCCCCACTACCTCCTGTCACAGCAGGGCAAAATCTGCTCCCAAGTCCCGCTGCAGAGTCCCACATCCTAAATCTGCCTTCCAACTGTTGCCTCCTGGTTACGCCTCCAGACCACTGCTATGCTGTGGGCTTGGTTACGTACGTGGCCAGACATCAGGTGCCAACCCTGCTGCTCCCACAGACGCAGCCACTCCACTACAGCACCTCTCCCGTAGTGTAAAGGAGAGGAGATAGAGAGGGCATGGTGCAACTGCCACACAAAGTGTTTAGAGAGAGAGAGTGCCAGTATGTTTGTTTAAGACCCATTGATATCACACCATCAAATGTGAATGTAAATTAGGGTTAGGATTATTAACCCTAACCATTTTACAAGATTTGTAAAATTTAGACCTACCCCGAAAATAAGCCCAACCCTTTTTTTCAGAGAAAAACAATATTATAAGACCCTGTCTTATTTTCATAGACACTTTTGTATGTTTTCGTACAATTTGTATGTGTTTTACACAAAGTAAAATTTGAATGTACTGGTTATACTTTAAAGGTTGGGGCATGCTATTCTTAAAGTACACCCAAAGTGCAAAGTTTGATTACCCCTTATACTCTCTTTCTTTCTTTTATAGCTTTAATATGCCTGATATCTTTTTCATTGTCTCTCATTTTCACAATGAGATCTGGAAATTACTGGCTTCAAATCTTTGATACATTCACAGGATCTTTAACGCTTTTAGTCGTTGTTTTCTGTGAAGTCATTGCTGTTACATACGTATATGGTATTGACAGGTAAAATACAGTTGATATTTTTCTTAAATATGTTATATTATATTAATCAACACTGGGGATGCCTCCACTGCTGCTTGAAAACTCTCCAGCGACTGCATCTGTTTTCTTCTCTGCCTCTTCTCTTCCAGCAAAAGCGCCGACTGCGCATGGTCGTCGGCCATTTTCCTGGGTTCCAGTGTCCTCTCCTGCGCGTCCCAGCTCTTCTGCTCCAGCGCTGTAATCTGGGTCTCTTATGTTGTTCCGCTGAAGCCACTGATTGGCCTCAGCAGGCCTCAGGAAGAGGGCCCGTGATGTAACAGGTAGTGACATTGCAGGCCCTTCACTAATTGACCTCAGCGGTCACGTGACTGCTGAGGCCAGTCAACAGCTTCAGCGGAACTCCGGAAGACACTGCTGGGGCAGAAGAACTGGGACACGCGGGAGGACACGGAGCACAGTGGAAAGGTAAAATGCCTTTTTTATTGGTTTCACTGAACCCAGCTGATCTAAATGTTAAAAGGTTGTTTCATTTTTGCCTGGACAACCCCTTTAAGTCACTATGTAATGGTTGTTGTGTTACATTATCATTTAGGACTTTTATAGAGGTATTATTGGTACTATTAGTCTCCGCATTGTGTGTTTTGTTCCATAACAGTATGGATGTAATATTTATTCACTGTATGGTGGTAATATTTGATACAGTATTATTATTTGATAACTATATATACTTATAAAAATAAAATTTCTATGTGTAGGGACTCAGACCTTATTTTTTAAGACCCTGGCGGCGTGTGCAGTTTGGTTCTTGGCTTAAAGTTTTTGGTTGCACTGTGTGAACACGGTTCTAGTTCTGTGATTGATTTTTCCACCACACCCATCTCCTTCACCTTCATTTCCCTCTGCTCCTCTAAGAATTAAGATTTGTTTTGCCCTGTGATTGACAGCTGCCTTCCTGTCAACTCCATGGGCGGGTTCTTCCTCTCTATTTAGTCTTGGCTCTCATTCACACCAGCGCTTGCTATTGCCTTGTGCATACTTGCTTCTTGCTGTCACTATTTTTGCTTGCGTTCTAATCCTTCACCTTTGGCTTTCCTTACTGACTATTCTTTGGACTCCGATTTGGCACTGCATCGCTCGACTGTTTACTAACCCTTGGCTAGCTGACCTCCCTTTGTTGTTGTCCATCTTGTCTGCATTTTGTATATCACATATACAGGAAGGGACTGTCTTCGTGGTTGCTGCCTATTACGTAGGATAGGGCCTGGCAATAGGAAGGGACAGTTGGGGGCTTCAGCTTAGGGCTCACTGTCTCTTGTGTCCCTTCCCAGGGTTCAACAGCTACTGGGGAATTGCTGTCCTATGAATTCCCTAACATAATAGCAAGCCCAAAAACCTACTTCCATTGCATCCCTCCAGATAAATATGGATCCTATTCAGGGCCTTGTGGCCAAGTTGGAGGGATTGACAGGCTTGGTAGCTGAGCTAGCGAAACAGGCTCAGATCCTTACTGAGGCTGCTGCTTCATCCCCAGCTGGTTCTTCAGTTAAGAAAGTCAAGATGTTACTCCCAGATCGTTTCTCAGGGGACCGTGAAAAATAGTGACAGCAAGGAGCAAGTACGCACAAGGCAATAGCAAGCACTGGTGTGAATGAGAGCCAAGACTAAATAGGGAGGAAGAACCCGCCCATGGAGTTGCCAGGAAGGCAGATTGTCAATCACAGGGCAAAACAAAACTTAACTCTTAGAGGAGCAGAGGGAAATGAAGGTGAAGGAGACAGGTGTGGTGGAAAAATCAATCACAGAACTAGAGCCGTGTTCACGGTGTCCGACATGTAGTGTCCGCTCCTAGTGTCCGCTCAAAATCTGTCACGGACACTAGGAGCGGACACTAGATGTGTCCGTGACACCTGTCATTCACTTGAATGGGCATCGGGTGCGTTCTTTTGCACTCCGTGCCCATCCTTTCCTGTCCGCAAGAGAAGGTGTCCGACTTCTCAAGCGGACAGAAAAACCCTGCATGCCCATCCTTTCCTGTCCGCAAGAGAAGGTGTCCGACTTCTCAAGCGGACAGAAAAACCCTGCATGCAGGGTTCTTCTGTCCGCTTGAGAAGTCGGACATCTTCTCTTGCGGACAGGAAAGGACGGGCACGGAGTGCAAAAGAACGCACCCGATGCCCATTCAAGTGAATGACAGGTGTCACGGACACATCTAGTGTCCGCTCCTAGTGTCCGTGACAGATTTTGAGCGGACACTAGGAGCGGACACTACATGTCGGACACCGACGGTAGTGTGAACGCCCCCTTAGTTATAAGGAGTGAATTGACACAGTCATATGCACACAGGATGTCCATTACATTTCACAGTCCAATAGAGGATATTATAGTTTTTAATAGGTGGATTAATGCGAATAATTGAAATCTTTAATATGGCTTAGCCATAATATTGTCATGTGCATGAGTAATTTTGAGTTTTGCTGGCCTGAAAGATACTTCAATATGGTTAGTAAGATACATTGGTTTATACAGCCTAGTTATTTATCTGCAGCACTCATGCTGTAAGTAAAAAAAATCGCTTACCTAAACCAAATTAGATAATGCAGCTGATCTTATCATTGTTTTTGATGGTTGTTTTTTTCTATTAAATAATCTTCAATTATACTGTTTTTATCCAGATTTAGTGAAGATATCAGATGGATGACTGGAAGACGTCCAAATATTTACTGGCAAGCTACATGGAGATATATTAGTCCATTGCTAATGGTAGCTATGTTCATATCATATATTGCAGTTCAATTTTTATCACCCTTGACTTATGAACCATGGGATCCAAATTATGTAAGTAACTAATATATTGTGTGAATATAAGTGCTGGGGAAAATATAGATTACAATATTTGCTTAAGGGAAATATTCTTTTATACCTTTATAACAGGGGGAGCTCATTTTATCTGATACAAAGATCCAGATTACAGTAGATCGCCTCTGATTGTAGGGTTTTTTACTTACGGTATTTTCTGCACGTGATTATAGTGACAGCCATTTTGCCTGACCTGCTCTTAACAGCATTGCAGCAGCAACATGGACCAAAATAACAATCTGGAAAAAGTTGCTTTTCATGTTGTTTGACCTGTGCAGAGGTTTATAGGGCATTTTTTTTTTTTTGTAATTCTGCCTGTGATGAGGACTACTAAATAGAAAACCAAATAGTGTACAGCAGGCATGTCAAACTCAGGGTACCCCGAGGGCCACATGAGTAACAAGAGGTTGTTGCGAGGGCCGCACACAGCAGCTAATGTCACACACGTATTTTAACAGCAGTCATGAAAACAAGATATGAAGTAGTAATATGTAACAGCAACATATATTTAACAAAAATACAGCAATTAAAAACTAAACATTTATTTGCTATCATTTTTTTCAATCTTTTTTAGATTATAAGTGGTGATCAGTCAGCCTTGTTCTCTGAGAAGATTTTGTTAGCTTCATAAAGAAAATTATCTGTTTACATATACACCCTTCATCTGCCCCCAGATTCATGTCCCCCCATCTCTGCCCCCAGATTCATGTCCCCCCATCTCTGCCCCCAGATTCATGTCCCCCCTCCATCTCTGCCCCCAGTTTCATGTCCCCTCCATCTCTGCCCCCAGACTCATGTCCCTCCCATCTCTGCCCCCAGACTCATGTCCCTCCCATCTCTTCCCCCAGATTCATATCCCCCCATCTCTGCCCCCCAGATTCATATCCCCCCATCTCTGCCCCCCAGATTCATATCCCCCCATCTCTGCCCCCCCAGATTCATATCCCCCATCTCTGCCCCCCATATTCATGTCCCCCCATCTCTGCCCCCAGATTCATGTCCCCTCCATCTCTGCCCCCAAATTCATGTCCCCCCATCTCTGCCCCCAGATTCATGTCCCCCATCTCTGCCCCCAGATTCATGTCGCCCATCTCTGCCCCGACTCATGTCCCCCCCATCTCTGCCCCAGATTAATGTTCCCCCATCTCTGCCCCCAGATTCATGTCCCCTCCATCTCTGCCCCCAGATTCATGTCCCCCCATCTCTGCCCCCAGATTCATGTCCCCCCTCCATCTCTGCCCCCAGTTTCATGTCCCCTCCATCTCTGCCCCCAGACTCATGTCCCTCCCATCTCTGCCCCCCAGATTCATATCCCCCCATCTCTGCCCTCCAGATTCATATCCCCCATCTCTTCCCCCCAGATTCATATCCCTCCATCTCTGCCCCCCAGTTTCATATCCCCCCATCTCTGCCCCCTCATATTCATGTCCCCCCATCTCTGCCCCCATATTCAAGTCCCCCCCATCTCTGCCCCCAGATTCATGTCCCCCCCATCTCTGCCCCCAGATTCATGTCCCCCCATCTCTGCACCCAGATTCATGTCCCCCATCTCTGCCCCCAGATTCATGTGCCCTCCATCTCTGCCCCCAGATTCATGTCCCCACATCTCTGCCCCCAGATTCATGTCCTCTCCATCTCTGCCCCCAGTGTCATGTCCCCCCATCTCTACCCCCAGTGTCATGCCGTCCCCTCCTTCACCTGCCCTCAGTTTCACGTTCCACCTCTATGCGTACACACATTAAACTTACCTTCTCCGACGACTTCGAGTCCTCGCTCCCCCGCCGCACTCTCTCTCTCTCTCTCTCTCTCTCTCTCTCGGGCTAGTTCACATGTGAACTGCCCACGCAGGTTTTGACACCGAGAGAGACACAGCGAGCCGTGTCTCTCTCTGGTCAAAACCCGCCTGCCGCGACCATCGCGGTCGCGGCTTTCCCCTCCGCTGTTGGCTCAAATGAATGAGCCGACATAGGAAGGTGCTGTTAGCAGCGTGTTAGCAGCTGTTAGCAGCGTTAGCAGCGTGTTAGCAGCGAGTAGCCGCGAGAGTATTGCACCTCTGCGGCCCGCACAAAAGTCTCAAACTTTGTCTCTTAGAGACAAAGTTTGAGACTTTTGTGCGGGCCGCAGATATGCCTGTAAAGGGCCGCATGTTTGACATGCCTGGTGTACAGCAAACAGAATGTCTGCTAAGCTTAGTGCCCAGGAGTGTAGGATTTTTTTAAAATATAGATGGCATGGAAAATTAAAAAATTTAGAAAAATATTTGGATAAATACCTCCTCTGACCTGTATCTCTCCAGTACTACCAAACTGTTAAATGATAATGGGACCTTGCTGTGAAAATATAAGCAATTTGTCATCTGCCCCCAGTTTAATGTCCCCCTTCCATTTCTGCCTCCAGTTTCATGTCCCCCTTCATCTGCCACGAGTTTAACGTCTTCCTCTATCTGCCCCCCTTCATCTGCCCCTAGTTTCACGTGCCCCTTTCATTATGTTCTCCCTCAATTTGTCCTCAAAGTTTAACATAGAAAACACGGATACTCACCTCTTCACTCCTCTGATGCTCTATCTGTATTCCTAGTCACAGAGTGTCCTGGGAGCTGTAGGCGCAATGTGAGTGATGTCATCACATCACTCCTACAGTTCCCATAGCCGAAGCACACGGGGCGCTCAGTGGTAAAGCAGGTGCTGTCTGACATCAGCTCCTGCTTCATTAACCATTGTATTCAACTCATCTCCGTCCTCCAGATGCAGATGTGTTGAAACCAAGACATACCTCCCATCGACCGGGACAGTGGAACAGAACCCACAATCCTGGACGGTTGGGAGGTAAGCTGTACTGAGGAGACCCCACAGTATAATAAAAGCACCAAAGAGGAGGGCCAAACCTCATGAATATTTGTCAAATTTAATGGGGTTCACCTGAAGTGGCTCTAGGGGGGCTCAGCATTTGTGGAGAGCATATCCTATCCTATCCTATAATATCCTATCCTTCCTACTTATATACTTATAATATTATAGTTTGGATGTTTGTTACTCAATCACGCAAAAACGGCTGAACGGATTTAGCTGAAATTTGGCGTATAGATAGATAGGAACCCCGATTAAAATATAGGCTATGTTTTAGCCCGGTAAATGATGTCACTACATGATCATTAAGCGCAAATTTACACACACACTATGTTTGAGGACCTTTCATGACGTCATCACAGGCCCTTCAGTCGTCCCATAGGATCATGCTATGTGGCTATATGGTGGGCAGAGCTACATGCTAATTTGGGGGCGGAGCTAAACAGGAAGGAGCCGGACAATTTGAAAGCTGAAGAAAATGGAGTCTCCAGCTGAACAGATTTGGCTGAAATTTGGCACATACATAGATAGGAACCCCGATTAAAACATGTTACTTTTTATCCTGATAAATGACGTCACTACATGACTGTTAAGCATGAATTTAGACACACACTACGTTGGAGGACCTTTGATGATGTCATCACAGGCCCTTCAGCCGTCCCATAGGATCACACTATGTGGTGGGTGGAGCTACACGCTAATTTGGGAGCAGAGCTAAACAGGAAGGAGCCGGACAGTTTGAAAGCTGAAGAAAATGGAGTCTCCGGCTGAACGGATTTGGCTGAAATTTGGCACAAACATAGATAGGAACCCCGATCAAAACATAGGCTACTTTTTATCCCAATAAATGACGTCACTACATGACTGTTAAGCATGAATTTAGACACATACCATGTTGGAAGACCTTTGATGACGTCATCACAGGCCCTTCAGACATCCCATAGGATCACGCTATGTGGTGGGCGGAGCTAAACATGAATTGGGGAGCGGAGCTAAACAGGAGGGAGACGGACAGTCTGAAAGCTGAAGAAAATGGACTCTCATGCAAGATCAGGAAACTACAGAACATACAGGCTGTGTGTGGTCAAGAGGAGAATATCAGCTGTAGGGTTTCAGTAAAAAGGATGGGGAATCTGTTGTTCTGCCTCGGATGTGGGAGGGGGGAGAACTGTTGTACATTTCAGCAACATCCGTTCAGCCGTGTCTAACACAGAAGCTGCTCAGACACTTTCACACAAATTCGCAGATGTAGCAGAGCTGAGGCGCGCTAGCAGTTTGTGTGTGTAAAAGGGGGGCATGTGGTGTTCGGAATGTGCTGGGGGGAGGGAAGGGCGAACTGTCTCAAATTTCACCAGCAGCCATTCAGCCGTGTCTAACACAGACACTGCTAGGACACTCAGAGAAGACAATCCCCATATCTCCCAACAGTCCCGATTTTGGCGGGACAGTCCCGCATTTGCAGTCCTGTCCCGCCGCCTCGAACAGCTTAGAGATTGTCCCGCTTATGAGTGTTTTCTCTTTATAAAGTCACTTTGTCCCGATCTTCTGGCTCTCTGCTGCATCTCCTCCCCCCACCTCTCACTCACACAACCTCCCGCTAAGAGAGGAGAGGAGACTGAGCAGTGACCTATGAGCCGCAGATGCATTGGCCAGGGGCCCGATCGGGATGTCAGGGGCTGGTTTGGGCTCCTGTCCAAGGCATTTGCATTGACAAACTGAGCACTGATAGTGGTGCGGGGCAGGATCGGTAACCTCGGGGCCCCAGGCTGCCGGCAGCGCTGTAATGATTAAAGATGGCCGGCTGCCAACAGTTTCCTAGGGCCCTGACACACACAGGGGCTGCCTATCAGTGGCATACTTTCCCTATTAATATAGGGAAAGTATACATCGGGAGGACTGAGGACACCAGGAGCAGAAGATATTGCATCTTATGAAGATCTCTCTGTGCAGACCGGACTTCCTCCCCCCCAGCAGTGAGCCATCGCTTATCCCTTACATCGCACCGTGTGGGGACAGAGACAAGTCTGCTGCAATGCTGCACTTTCTGCTTCAAATGTGAGTATATATATTTTTTCTTATTTTGGTAAATGTAATATTTATTATGTATATGTGTACATTTGTTTAACCCTTAAGTCCTATCATGGTGTCTATCATACACCACTACCATACACATATCATTATGATAGACACCATGATAGTACTTAAGGGATAAAGTATGTGTCTTGTATACTGTGTGAGGACTGTATGTTTGTATACAGGTATGTGTGAGTATATACAGTATGCTATAATAATGTGTGATTGTATGTATATATGTGAGTATATATAGTATTCATACATTCATGTATATATATGACATATGTGGTATATGAATGTATGTATATATTTTTTTCTTGTTTTGTATCTGTTGCAATCTGCATTATGGAGCATTATATAGAAAAGACAAGTACATTCACAAAAAGAAAATGGCCACTGAAAAAAAAAAAACAATTTCTATCCTTACTGGGCACATTAAAGGACCTCACGGCACCCGAATCCCCAAATTTGAAAGCCACGGCACAAGCCATTTCAGATATATTAATGCGAGCGATTTATGCCAGGTTATTGGCATTTCAACCCTCATTAGATAAATTCAGTGGCATAACTAGGAATGGCGGGGCCCCGAGGCGAACTTTTGACATTGGACCCCCTTCCCCGACCGTCGCCAAAGACCTCGACCGACCCCCTCCTCCGTATTCCAGCGTGCTCTATTATGTCCCTTAGTGGCCGATGCACACAGTATTATGTCCCTCAGTGGCCCCTGCACACAGTATTATGTCCCTCAGTGGCCCCTGCACACAGTATTATGTCCCTCAGTGGCCATCTTTTCAGACCCCAGAGTATAATAATCGGAGACCCAGGGGAATAAAAACATAAAAAAACACTGTTACCTGTCCCCCGCCTCTGCTGCAGTCCTCCACTGTCGGCCTTCTTCAATGATGTTGGACGTCACATGACCCGGGACGCAGGCCGGGTTCATGTGATCTCAGAGACGTCAGACAACTAGGCCGAAGCCTGCCCGGAGCCTGGAGAGGTAAGTAACACAGTTTTTTATGATTCTTACGTCTCCCGGGCCTCCGATCATTATACTAGGGGGTCTGCAAAGACCCCCAAGTATAATAATAGTGTTTGTGCCCTTCCATTCTGAGCCCTGCCGTGTCGTCAGACATTATACAACTGCCACATGTAGGGTACTGCCATATCCAGCAGAACCTACGTTACATTTTATGGGGTCAGTGTCTCCTGTGACATGTGCTGGGCACAATATATCGGGCACTGAAATGGCATATATGGTTTGAAAATTGCAATTCTCACTCTGCACCGCCTGCTATGCAGTATCATTTGGAAAAGCCTGTGGGGTCAATATGCTCACTATACCCCTAGATGAGTACCTAAAGGGGTTACGCTTTTAAAATTGAGTCACTTCTTGGGGGTCTCAACTGTACTGGTACCTCAGGGGCCTTATGTAAATGCCTTAGCTGATATATTTTTCTGCTACCAAATCCAGGGTCCTTTCCCATTCTGAGCCCTGCCGTGTCATCAGGCATTATACAACTGCCACATGTAGGGTATTGCCATATCCAGCAGAACCTATGTTACATTTTATGGGGTCAATATCTCCTGTGGCATGTACTGGGCACAATATATCGGGCACTGACATGGCATATATGGTTTGAAAATTGCAATTCTCACTCTGCACCGTCTGCTATGCAGTATCATTTGGAAAAGCCTGTGAGGTCAATTTGCTCACTATACCCCTAGATGAATTCCTTAAGGGGTCTAGTTTCCAAAATGGGGTCACTTTTGGGGGTTTTCCACTGTTATGGTACCTCTAGGGCTCTACAAAAGCAACATGGCACCTATAAATCATTTGTGTGAAATCAGAGCTCCAAAAGAGAAATAACACTCCTTTGCTTCTGAGCCCTCCTCTGTGCCCAAACAGTGGTTTTTGACCACAAATGGGGCATTTCTGTGTTCGGGAGAAATTGGGTAACAAGATGGGCTACTTTATTCCCTTGTAAAAGGGAAAGAAAATATGAAAAAGTGCATATAACTGTAGAAATTATCATTTTTTTAAACTGACGGCCAAATTCAGAGAAGTTCAGTGAAAATTCTGGCCGTTCAAAATGGTCATATGACCCCTAGATGAATTCCTTAAGGGGTCTAGTTTCCAAAATGGGGTCACTTTTGGAGGTTTCCCACTATTGTGGTACCTCTAGGGCTCTGCAAATGCAACATGGTGTCTAAAAACTATCCTAATGAAATTGCTGCACCAAAATCCTCAAAGGTGCTTTTTCATTTCTGAGGGCTGTTTTTGAGTCAACTTACACAGAGGGGCCACATATGGGATATTTCTACAAACTTCAGAATCAGAGAAATAAATATTATGGTATGTTTTGCTATTAACAATCTGTCTTTGTTACTGGAAAATCTAGTTTGTAATGGAAAATGTGCAAAAAAAAGTGGCTTTTGGAAATTTCACCTCCATTTTGCATTAATTCCTGTGGAACACCTAAAGGGTTAACAAAGTTCCTATATACAATTTTGAATAGTTTGAAGGCTATACATTCTAAAATGGGATCATTTATTGGTGTTTTCTATTATATAGGCCCCTCAAAGTCACTTCACAACTAAATAGGTCCCTAGAAAACACAATCTTGAAATTTTTTTGAAAATTTGCTACTAAAGTTATAAGCCTTCTAACTTCCTAGAAAAGTAAAAGGACATTGAAGAAACAATGCCAATATAAAGTAGACATATGGAAAATGTTAATTAGGAAGACTTTTGTGTGATCTGACTGTCTGGTTTTTTTTTACAAGAATATCAGAAACTTTAAAAATTTATAATTTTATGAAATTTTCAGTACATTGTCCTTTTTTTAACAAACAAACACAAAGTATAATGAACAAAATTTACCAACAACATAAAGTAGAAGGTGTCACAAAAAACAATCTTGGAATCACCTGGATAGGTAAATGCAATATGAAGCTATCCTCACATAAAGTAAAAGAAGTCATATTTGAAAAACAGGGTCTGAGCCTTAAGGCCCAAAGTACCCTGCGTCCTTAAGGGGTTAAGAAATGATCAGAGAAAATCTTTAAAACTAAGCAAAGTTTACTTATATCTACAAATTTAAAAGTATTATATTTAAGGATATACCCCCTGTGGACTCCATTTTTTTTTTTTTTCATTTTATGTATGCCATAACATTTTTTATATTACTCCCACCCAATTCAAATAGTTACACAGCAGGCTATTGCTCATATCAAGTGACTAGTGTTACCATTCAGATCCACCACTACAGCTTCAGAGCTACTTCTACCTGCCAAGTTTAATTTGACAAAGTTCTAATGACCAAAACATAGCCATTATGTCTGGACTACCACAGCTATAGATTCAACATGGACTAATGTTGGATTGACCTTTATACTAGGTGTTCTAAAACCTCATTTCCAAAAAAGTTGGGATGGTTTGTAAAAAAAATTGTAAAGAAAACAAGAATGCAATGAGCTGGAAATCTTATATAACCATAATTTTATTTACAATAGAATATACAACACATATCAGAAGTTGAAAGTTAAACATTTTTCCTTTTCATTTGAAACAAATGACTAATTTAGAAATTGCTTGTAGCAACACATCTGAAAAAGTTGGAACAGGCCACATCTACTGTTGTGTAGCATGCTATCTTTATTAAACGAGTCTATAAACATCTGGGGGGTGAAGAGACCAATCACTGAAGTTTTGGAATATTGTCCCTTTCTTGTCTTATTCATCTAAATGTTCAACAGCCGTAGGATGTTTTCTCTTACTGAAAGGTCTGGACTGTAGGCAGACCAGTTTAGCACAAAGACTCTTCGTCTGTAAAGTCATGCTGTTGTAATGGATGGAGTATGTGGTTTAGCATTGTCTTGCTGAAAAATACAAGGCCTTTCCCTGAAAGACATATCTGGATGGGAGCATATGTTGTTCTCAAACCTCTATACATTGCTCAATAGTAACATAAAGAAGTTCACATTTTGACTCACCTGATCAGAGAACAGTTTTTAAGTCCATTTTAAACAAACCTTGGCACAGAGAAGATGGCGGAGTTTCTGGAATGTGTTGTTTTTTCTTTGCATTATAGAGTGTTAACTTTGTGCATTTCATAGTGAATTGTGTTCACAGACACTGATTTCGGAAGCATTGTTGAGCTCATGCAGCTACTTGCATTACCAATTTATGCTTGCTTCTAATGGTGTGTAGTCTGAGGGCCCGTAGATCACGAGCATCCAATCTTGACCGGCAGACTTTTCCCTTTTGGACATGGATTTCTCTAAATTTCCTGAATCTTTTGATGATATTAAGTACTGCAATTTTACACTGAGGTACTATTTTCTAATAGTGTTCTACAAGTTTTAGACAATTTTTCAAAGATTGGTGAACTCTCTCTTCCTCTCCAACATGCTCTTCTTATGCACATGTGACAGTTGAAAATTGCTTCTCAGTGACTATGGAATGTTATACTATTGCCCTCTAAGTAGAGAAGTGGCACTTAGGCTATGACAAAACTAAGAAATAAAAAAAAATGTCTAAAATATAAAGCTGGATGGATCACAATACTGGCCAAAAGATCTGGCAATTTTACATACACCTAATAAAAGTTAATTTTAGGCACGGTTCATTTTTTCTCTCACTAATTGACCCTCCATCTATTTCTTTGGTAGCACCATTTACTTTTTTTTTTTTTTTTTTTTTATTATTAACCCAACTTTTATCCGATGTGTTGCTGCAAGCGATTTGTAAAATGAGTTTTATGATATGTATTCTATAGTGAATAAAATGATTTGCTGGTCGCCGATGACAGGAAAAGAATGGGTGGTCTTCCGAGGAGCTTCCACTGAATTCTGTTTTGTTTTCTTATACAGGAGAACTTTCCTATGAAAAAGACTGAAGATTATCCTAACTGGGTTGTGGCAATTTGTGTCATGTTGGTGGCCATTCCATGCATGTTTATACCATCTATTGCACTATTTCACTTTCTTCGAAAAAAGTTTAAGAAACAAAACTATGCACCAGGAGATCATAAAAATAAAGAGTATATTTCTACAAACAACTTGTAAAAATGCAATAAATTTTGTTTCATTAAAAAAAAGTTTGCAGCGAATATGGAATTTGCATTGTTATTCCTTTTACATGTACCTTCATGCAAGGTACACAATACAAAAGTCTTTAATGAGAACAATTAAACAATTTATAGATTTAATTTTAAAAAATGTTTTGTCACATTTTTTACTTATATAACAGTCTACCTTAGGTAATGTGGTTGCTGAATGAAAGATCATTAAAATTAAAAATCCACTATTCCCAAATGCTACCTTCTATAAATGTTCAAAGTTAAACCCATAAGTAGATATTTGTAACCCCATTAGAACTGCAAAATTCATATATAAATACCTATATATATATATATATATATATATATATATATGTATACTAGCCTCTGCCCGCAACTTCGTCTGCATGTTGTTGGCATCAATAATCCGCCTATATTCAGCAAATTGCTGCCGTCAATGGTTTGCCTGATCCAGCATTTCAGCAGCTCTTAAGCTGTCCTGCTGCTGAACTTGTAACTTTCGCCGTGCCTGTGAGTGTTCAAGCATCTCAGCAGCTTACTGGAAAGCCATATAATGAGCGTGTTGTTGACGTTGATGATCCGCATGCTCCGACGTTTTGGTAGCTCTCAAGCTGGCCTGCCGCTGAACTTGTTCCTTGCACTGTGCCCGTGATTGTTTCGGCATCTCAGCAGCTCACTAGGACGCCATATAATGAGCATGTTGTTGGCATCAATTCTTCACTTGAGGAGAACTCTGTTGACTTCTGGCTACCTTTATAGCTCGCGTTGTTTTAGAATTTTACGACAAATTACATTTTCTTTTTCCTGGCATGTTTAAAAGTAGCACACTGCCAATTTGGATTAAATGTGTTTTCCCATCCATTGTGTCAGCATGCTGCCTGGAGCAGATCAGATGGACTGAGGGTTAGCTGTGTGTTTACATAGAGAGATAACAGACCTGGCTTTATCAGCCAGCTGCCAAGAGCAGTTTAATATAGTATGTGAATATATTCATAACAGTCATGAAGCCATGTCATTTACCGGGATAAAAAGTAGCCTATGTGGTAATCAAGGTTACAATCTATGTGCCAAATTTCATTCAAATCCGTTTAGCCGTTTTTGCGTGATTGAGTAACAAACACAAACACACAAACATCCAAACTTTCACATTTATAATATTAGTAAGATAAGATACATTGTATATACACAGGGTTTAGAGTCCTATTTCAACATCTAATCACACAAGGGTACTCCATTTTAGACACAAAAATAATAAAACCTAACTTTTATTGGCTATAGTTAAAAATCTACACCCAGTGATCATTCCAAAATAAATAAGGTGAATAAAGTGACTAAAAACAAATGACTGATGACCTACACAAGTACTGGGGTCTACCACTGAGGCCCCAGGAAGTGCGGTTTTCACCGCAATACATCGTTTCTCTAGCAATAATCATCCTCCTGATGAGCCATAGCGGCGAAACGCGTAGAGGAAGTCAACTATTATGTTAAGTTATCGCTGCAGTAATAGGCAGGGCACCAGAGTATAGAAATTACTATACAGCTGAGTATATAGTGTGGTTACTTGGGGGAGTCATAAGATTAGCTATAGGTTGACCTGACTTATTATCTAACCCTAGTCTCCACTACTCACTATACACAATTGTATATACATATATACCTGCCTATTTACAATAAGAATCATTATTTAGTTGCTAGATAAGAGTTTTGCTGGGAAACCATCTGTTGTTATGCTGTTCATTAAAACTCCCCTAACAAACAATATATTGGAAGGGAGTGACACAGAAAGATACTGACGATACCACCTAGCAATACATGGTGATTGTACCAACCATAAAATAGTATCAGTCATTTGTTTTTAGTCACTTTATTCACCTTATTTATTTTGGAATGATCACTGGGTGTAGATTTTTAACTATAGCCAATAAAAGTTAGGTTTTATTATTTTTGTGTCTAAAATGGAGTACCCTTGTGTGATTATAAGATAAGATACAGTCCTATGAAAAAGTTTGGGCACCCCTATTAATCTTAATCATTTTTAGTTCTAAATATTTTGGTGTTTGCAACAGCCATTTCAGTTTGATATATCTAATAACTGATGGACACAGTAATATTTCAGGATTGAAATGAGGTTTATTGTACTAACAGAAAATGTGCAATATGCATTAAACCAAAATTTGACCAGTGCAAAAGTATGGGCACCCTTATCATTTTATTGATTTGAATACTCCTAACTACTTTTTACTGACTTACTGAAGCACAAAATTGGTTTTGTAAGCTCACTGAGCTTTGAACTTCATAACCAGGAGTATCCAATCATGAGAAAAGATATTTAAGGTGGCCAATTGCAAGTTGTTCTCCTATTTAAATCTCCTCTGAAGAGTGGCATCATGGGCTACTCAAAACAACTCTCAAATGATCTGAAAACAAAGATTGTTCAACATAGTTGTTCAGGGGAAGGATACAAAAAGTTGTCTCAGAGATTTAATCTGTCAGTTTCCACTGTGAGGAACATAGTAAGGAAATGGAAGACCACAGGGACAGTTCTTGTTAAGCCCAGAAGTGGCAGGCCAAGAAAAATATCAGAAAGGCAGGGAAGAAGAATGGTGAGAACAGTCAAGGACAATCCACAGACCACCTCCAAAGAGCTGCAGCATCATCTTGCTGCAGATGGTGTCACTGTGCATCGGTCAACAATAGAGCGCACTTTGCACAATCAGAAGCTGTATTAGAGAGTGATGAGAAAGAAGCTGTTTCTGCAAGCACGCCACAAACAGAGTCACCTGAGGTATGCAAATGCACATTTTGACAAGCCAGCTTCATTTTGGAAGAAGGTCCTGTGGACTGATGAAACAAAGATTGAGTTTTTTGGTCATACAAAAAGGCGTTATGCATGGCATCCAAAAAAAAACAGCATTACACGAAAAACACTTGCTACCCACTGTAAAATTTGGTGGAGGTTCCATCATGCTTTGGGGCTGTGTGGCCAATGCCGGCACCAGGAATCTTGTTAAAGTTGAGGGTCGCATGGATTCCACTCAGTATCAGCAGATTCTTGAGAATAATGTTCAAGAATCAGTGACGAAGTTGAAGTTACGCCGGGGATGGATATTTCAGCAAGACAATGATCCAAAACACCGCTCCAAATCGACTCTGCATTCATGCAGAGGAACAATTACAATGTTCTGGAATGGCCATCTCAGTCCCCAGACCTGAATATCATTGAACATCTGTGGGATGATTTGAAGCAGGCTGTCCATGCTCGGCGACCATCAAACTTAACTGAACTTGAATTGTTTTGCAAAGAGGAATGGTCCAAAATCCCTTCATCCAGGATCCAGGAACTAATTAAGAGCTACAGGAAGCGACTAGAGGCTGTTATCTTTGCAAAAGGAGGATCTACTAAATATTAATGTCACTTTTCTGTTGAGGTGTCCATACTTTTGCACCAGTCAAATTTTGGTTTGATGCATATTGCACATTTTCTGTTAGTACAATAAACCTCATTTCAATCCTGAAATATTACTGTGTCTATCAGTTATTAGATATATCAAACTGAAATGGCTGCTGCAAACACCAAAATATTTAGAACTAAAAATGATTAAGATTAATAGGGGTGCCCAAACTTTTTCATAGGACTGTATATACACTCAAATAATTCAAAATACTACATCAATTAATTGTAAATAATCTAATCCAAAAACAAAACAAACCCATAAATACATATAACCACCATATATTATATACCAAATCACATAGGTGTTTCAAAAATTATGAGTAAATGGATAGGTAATTTAAAAAAATAGAAACCTCAAGCCATCCATGAATGTAACTAACCAGGTAACACTCTCCAGCACCCTAATGCGCATCTTGCAAGAGCTTCCTCAGGGGGTGCTGGACTAGTGTGTATGAAAACATTAAACAGACCCAGTGGACTTAGATTCAGATCTAATTAACATACCAGTGTCACATTACCAGCCACATGTACGTGGGCAGCGCTTCCACACCGACACCGTCGGCGCACCAGTCAGTGGAATGCAACGTGCTGACTCCTAATCTGTACCAGAGAGATGGTGCATAAAAGATCAACCTCTGTACGAATGCGCAAAACACAGGGAGGTGCACAAGGCCATCTTAAGGGTCCATTCCACTAGTGGAAAAAAAAGCTAGCAGAACCCATTGAAATCAATGGGAGGCTTTTTTTTCCACGTGGAAAATTCCACACCAAATTCCTCACCATTTTCCTCTGTGTGAATGCACCCTAAGGAAGCAAAATAACACACGGCCCCAGGACAATTAGATACCAGACATAAATCATAATAACGATGTTAACAAGCAACAGTACA
Source organism: Leptodactylus fuscus (assembly GCF_031893055.1). Lineage (NCBI taxonomy): Eukaryota > Metazoa > Chordata > Amphibia > Anura > Leptodactylidae > Leptodactylus > Leptodactylus fuscus. The sequence continues at coordinate 135,119,496 of NC_134268.1, read as the reverse complement.
GTAAAGAAAAAGAGAGAAACACACATTAGGTTTGAAAAAAGGTTTAAAGAGAAGTAGCTTGACATTCATGAAAAGTGGGAAATAACATATATATTCCTCCCATCTATTGTATAATTCTATAACAACAAGTTGCCTCACAAATATTCCAAGAACAAGACATTAAATTAAGACAATAACAGAGAATTTCTTAATTTCCTAGGAATGAAGCCTTTTTTTTTTATCAGGTTTCTTCAATTCACCACTTATAAGAGTCAGGATGTTTACAGTCAAAGAAAAAAAGAAACAGTACCGAGTGAAGTACTTCAAGGTGTAGGGTGCTCAGATACAGTAAATCAATGACGCTCACCTTGTAAGGTTGTGAGGAATACACAATTGCTTGAAGGGCAGTAGAACGGTTTGACAGAGGGTTCCTCTCTGATGGTGGGAAGTAGCAGGGTCCGGACACCCTAAGGTGTTTGAAGGGCAAGTATCAGGACAGTGGAAGAATCCGACAGGAATCACCAAGGACCGCGCTCTCACAGTATTGTAGTAGAGTTCCAAATTCTTTATTCAAGTCACAAACACACAGCGCCTGTCCTTGAACACTTGATAAAGGGGTGTTGGTCCTAAAACGTACACTGTGTGTGTGACTTGACCCCCAAACATGATATCCTGGACCGAGCAAGGAGGCCTAGTGTCCTCTATCCCTTTTATTAACTTCTCCGTGTCTTCTACCAGAAAACATGATGATTTACCCCCCTCTGATTCCAAAGAAGAGAAAGTGGAAGACCCGTCTGAAAGTTTGCTGGTTTTGTCACCAGAGGAATCCCCATCCCCACAAGAGGAATCCTCCATCTGATACTCCCTCTCGACTGGAGAAAGGACCTGATTCCTTCTTCCCGCTGTTTTTAAGCTTAAGGGAACTTCTCACCTCCTCCTGTACTAAGGCTCTGATACCTTGTAACAAGAAGGGGTACTCTTCAGAAATATTGCCCTCACTACAGGCCGGACATAATTATTTTTTTTTTTTTTGCATATGTCAGGGCCAACTTAGGTTTACATAATGAGCACTCTGTTATTGAACTTAGTTAGGCTTATCCATCAATAACAGATAACATAAAAACCCATTAATAAAAATTACAATTCAAGGGGTGGCCTGCAGCCACTTACATCTCCCTGCAGTACTGAGACTGGGAGAGATGCAACATCCTCCTGGCCCCCATCATGGCACTTGCACTTGGCTGTCGGGCGATGATAATGCTGCTGGGGTTGCTGCTGCATCTTCAAAGCAGAATACAGGGGGGCTACTAAGGACTCCACTAGTAACCGATACCTCCATCAGTGTCCTATTTCTTTACATAAGTCTATGCCATCACAGGAGGCGCTGCTTCTTAGCCGGCCTTGCGGATTTTTTTACATCCACCGGAAGTCGAATCTTAGACTTCTGGTGACCACAGCACAGCTGGCCATAATAGTGACCTCCTCCTTCCGTCCACTTAGTGCTTCCAGTGGGAAAGGACTGTACATTGCATCTGTCTGCTACAGCTCCCTAACCAGAGTGTACTTCTGCTTCCTCTGTTCAGTGCCCCAGTGGGGAGGAATGAAGGACAGCATCGAAAGATTTGACTCGAAGGGACCCCTATGCCTGCCACAGACCTCTCTTCCCTCCCCACCGGTGCACACGGAAAATACAATCTCCAGCATAGAAAAGAGGAGTGCATAGAGAGCAGGGGAAGGGCAGTGAAAGAGGTCCTTCCTGCCTCTCCCCAAACAAAAGAACAGCCTCCTGCAGCCTTGAACCAAAATGGGGGGTCTGGGATAGGACCCCAACCAGGGACATCCCCCGTTTTTGCACCACATCAGGTATGAATTCTTTGGGTGCCCCAACAGCACCTAGGTAGGTCCCCATCTAGGGACAGAAACTACTGAGGCTCCACCTGTCTTATTTGGTAGGATTCCTGTCCTTGGGGGCAGACTCTATCCCAGGAGAGGGGAAAATCAGTCTTGTTTTGTAATCCTGCACAACTTCTTTAACTGTATGCTATTGTATACAAATGGTGTGAATGGTGTAAGGCTCTGATCACACTAAACTTGCTTCTTTGAAAATGGAAGCCATGAAGAATATAATTAGTCGTGAAATAGATCTAGATGTTCTAATGCCTAAGACAAAAAGAGAAGGTATGGAGGCAGTGTTGATCAATGTCTTCACAAGTATCACCTCCTAGAGTTTCTTAAAGAGGTTATCCAGTTTTAAAAAATTGATGTTCGATCCATAGAATATTACATCAATTTTAGATTAACAGGGATCCAACTGCAAGGATCCTTGCAGATCAGCAGATCATGCTGCTACGAGCTACAGTGCTCACTCACTGTACTTTTACTAGCTGTCGTAATGAGTACTTGAATGGGGAAACTGTTGCAGTACTCACTATGGCCGCTATTAAAAATACACTGAGTGAGTGGCTCAGATCTAAAACTGAAGTCCTATTCAATGAACATTGGACATTGAATTTAACAAGCTAACCTCTTAAAAGAATACCTGTCAGGCGATCTTAAAAAAAAAAAAAAAAAAAAAAAAAAAGTGATCTTGTGTGTGTGTACACGAATAATAATGACATTTCTCTGCCAGTTGTCCCTGAACTCAGATACAAAGTGAGTGAAGACTATTGTGAAGTCTTCCAAATACAGCAAACATGGAGAAGGGAATCCTGCTTCCCTACCATGTCTCTCTCCCAAACAGACAGAAGAAGCAGTATGGAAGAAAGCACTAGGGTCAGTGTTTATGTTTTTGTCGCCCTCTTTTTCTGCAGCTGCTCCCTGTCCTCTTCATAGACTTCTATGGGGAGCATCTTAAAGAGAACTTATTATGTCTAAATGGGACACTAAACCACAGCATCATTATGCAATGTGACCACTGACGCCCATTCACAGGTCTCAGTGGTCCCTGACCCCACTCAGAAGGCCAGGGAAAGTGAGTGACACTATTTGTTGTGTTTATTCACCCCCTAATGGTCTCTGCGAGGGTCAGAAGTGTATAATGGTAGTTTGTAAGTAGCAAATCTCCAAAATTTCAGATTTCATCCAAAATAAAAATTAATAGCAAACCCTATTTATTTATGTTTTTAACTATTAATGTAGTAACCCACTATGGGACGTTATACTGTGTGTATGGAGTCTGCAGAATGAAGAAGTTCGCGAGCGTACATTTTTGTCGTAGTTCTATGTTCCCCTTAGAACTACGCGAACGTACTGCGCATGCGCAGTACGCTCGCAAACTTCTTCATTCCGTAAGAAAAGAAGATGAAGGTGTGGAAGAGTGAGCCTAGGAGGATGTCGCTGGAAGAAGACACAGAGGAAGGCGTGCCAGCAAGATGACATCCACCAGTGCAGGAACCGCCCACCGTACACGGGTATGATTTTAATAATCGTTTTTAGGGTAATTTTTAAAAACGGGGGGAGCTTTTAAAATAATATTAGCAGTGCCTGAATAGCCTTTTTAAAGGCTATACAGGCATATGTGGGGCTCATACAGCATAATTTTGCTGATAGCGCCCCTTTAACAGAAGATGGTAGATAGCAATGCCCATGTAATAGCAGATTGCGAGTCCATGAACTGGGTCTTTGACTCTTAAAAGTCCAGCTGCATCAACGGAAGAATTGAGAGGAATATCCTGTACCTGCTCGAGAAGTAGAGGTGAAAATAAGAGACTAAATATTCACTACTAAAGAAGAGTTGGATGCCAAGGCCTATAGTATGGAGTCTCTAAGATTTGTCTTTTATTTCATATAGATTTGATGCTTTTGAGTTCCACGAAAAGAATGATAGATTCAGGACAATAAGGTACAAACAAGGAATGTATTTATTGGCTCACAGAGCAGTGTCTAATATTAAATAACACATACAGACTTTTGTAACCCATAAACAATGACATCTGGATAGGCATACTGAAATGAATGGGTACATATGGCATCTGTGAAAAATGCAAAAACCTTACGTACATAAAATGTGGATGTACGAATAAGGCCTTAGTATGGATTTCTGCCCAAGACTTCATTCACAACTGAGTATCTTCATCAATGAACGGTAATACCATTTACCATTAGAAGGTAAAAAACATTCTGTTGCAGTTTTCTCAGTTCATTATATACACTTGTGCAAAATACTGAACAAAAATCTGAAACTATGAAATTAGCCTAAAGCTGTAAATCTTGTCTGAAAACTTCCTATTATAACGTTAAACCCCCAACACCCAATCTCAGTCGCAAGGAAATATTTTTCAGTGAACCATTCTGGAAAAACGTCCTAACAGTAGTATACAAACATTTTCGGGTTACATTCATTCCAGCAGCTTACATATATAATGGTACAGCTGATTGGAAAAAGCTTCAGAAGAAAACTGTTCCATAACTCTTGTGTGCCCAGATTTCCCCATTGTTGTCCTAAGGGTGGGCTGTTTAATAAACTTTACCATTGCATCAGAAAAAGAATCGCATGTAGGAGAACATAAAAATCCTGTGACATTATCGACAACAGATTCAAGAGGACCCCCTGAGTTTACAGCTATTACTGGGCAGTGCATATACATAGCTTCTATTGGGACAATCCCAAAATGTTCATTGCTTGGAGTGTATAAGATACATGTGCAGTTGTGAAGAAGATTAAGTTTTTGAAGATCAGAAAAAGATCTTAAAAATGAAACATGGTTGCTAATGTCAAGTGTGACTGCAAGCTGTTTTAGTTCTTGATAATGCTCAACGTTCTCGCTTACTCTCTCATCATATCCCCCAGCTAAGATGAGATGAATCTTCTCCCAGTCCTGTGAACTTACTTTGTCACGAAGAGTACACACAGACTCCAGTGCAAGACTAAGGTTCTTCTTTCTCTCATATCGGTTGATTGAAAGAAATACAAATTTTCTCTTTGAAGGAACAAGTTCGGCCAGACCATCGAAATCACAAGATTGAAAGTTTTTAACATTCAGCGAAGGATATAAAACATCAGGTTTTACATGAGATAATGACATAAATGTTTCTTTGAAGATTTTAGCAGTGAATTGACTATTGACCAAAATACAGTCTGCCATGCCTGTCGTCTTCTCTTCCAACCAATCAATAGGAGCTCTATACATCTTTTTAACCAATGATATCCTCTCAGTAAGTAGCTGGTCTGGAAAATGGCAATAAAATAAAATAGGTTTTCGGTTTCTGGCCAGTTTGAAAATTGGAATACAGGCAGACACCTGAAAAGAAAAGAAACAAAAAAAATTGTAAGTTACATAACCAGCAAACTGTCATGTCAGCAATTCCCAAATATAAATATTAACTTTATAGGTCTCCTTACAAGCAGGAACTATTTGGATAAGATACTGGAAAGCAGCTAAGACGGTATCTACATTTCCTTCTAACTCAGGGTCACCAGCAGATTTATTTTTTTTTCTTAAAGCTTCAATATATTCCATAGCACAGAATGTAATACTTCATATTACTATTTATATTCCCTGAATGGAGAGGTTTCAAAAACTTCTGGGACATGCTCATGCCCTTGAGGGCTCTTTCCTTAATATCATCATAGGGCCTTATTCAGACAGCTATAATATGAATAAAATTTTGTAACACTGTTTGTAAGGCTGAGAAGAAAAGGCACAGACTATCCAGTTCAGCATAACTGGAAGGTAAAAAAACTGAAACGAGGGAAACACCAATTTTCTTAATCTTTCTTCTGGATTCACGTCTGCGCTGGAATCGCCGCTGCACATTCTGCTTATAATCAGTGGAGAGAAAAGTCATGCAAGGAGGGCTTTTCTTTCCGCTGGTTTCAGTATATAGTTTATGGGGTCCGCGGGTTTTCGCTGGTGAATACTTTTTAAGTGGACGGGGTGTCCATCTTTTAGGTCCCCATGTGGATTCGAACGACAGAGAGCCAGACACTAGTGTGAACCTAGCGTTAGGAAACAACTGCCCTGACTTTAAGGCTTAAGCCCCACATAGCAAAGCAAAAAAAATATTACCTGCAGACTATCTGCCCCTATACCAATACAGAAAATGTAGGCATTTCTGCAGGTATGTTGCGAATTTAAAAAAAAAAAAAAAATTTCTTCAAAAAAATGTAAGAGTTTTTGAAAACCCCTTTTCCATAGTGTATGGGTGGGATTAGCCAGAATCCCATCTACTTTGCAAGTAATGTAAAACGCTGCATTTTTGCAATGTCAGGCATTTTTGCTGTGTCAGCAACACATATCTAATAGTTTTATTCTGAATTGACTATTACTAAATATTGCATATTTATAATACATATATAATATTTATATCAGAAAATTACCTATTGTTTAATTCACATACTTATGTTAAACTTTTTTTTTTTTTTTTTTTTTTTAGAATGTTTTGGCATTATTGCTTCCTGTCCCTCGTGGCGGTGGAACCCTCCTGTTAGTGCAGTTGTGGGGGATGTTTCTATCTCAAGTTCTCTAAGATTGTAGGGATTCTAGTCTTTCATATTATACAGCAAGACGAACTGTTATGGTTACAAGCTACATCTAACTATAATAAGCAGTTCTCAGATACTATTCATTTTAGTAGTGTTTAATAGAATAGAATTTATATATATATTTTTTTTATAAATTCTTTATTTATAAGCAAAGAGAATACAACAGGTAAAACCAAAATGCAACATAAGTCACAAAACAGCAAAACAGGGAGGGCCCAAAACGGGAACAAAGGCCCAATACCCATAAATACATTACAGGAAGCGGACACAGGACCTCTCAAATAGAAACAGGCCAGGAGAGGAACCAGCGCCGCCAAAGGCCGACAAAGGGAGGGGGAGAACTAAGGAAGGGAAAGAGGATAGAGGGGAGGGAGCAGAGGGAAAGAGGGAGAAGTCAAACGGGAAGAGATAGCAGAAGAAGGAGAAAGGGGGAAATAAAGAAGGAGGAGAAGAACGGGGGGAAGGGGGGGCCCGGGAACGGACCACAAACAGAGCCCAAGAGTCAGGCCGATCCTCAGCCGATAATATCTCTGTAGGATTGGGACCCCTGGAACAAGATCCAAGGAGTCCAGGCCTTCAAGAAAACCTTGTGGGTGTCCCTAAGAGACGCCGTGAGATCCTCCATGTACTGGATGTCCTCTACTTTACGGATCCAGTGGCAAAGGGAAGGTGGAGCGGGGGATTTCCAGAGAGCCAGAACACAGGATCTGGCAGCGTTAATCAGATGCCGTATTGCCGACTTACGATATACCCGGAGGGAAACACCAGAGAGATGCAGGAGAAAACAGGCCGGCGTATTCGGAAGCGTAGTCTGGAAGATTTGAGAGGTCAGACGGTGGACACCATCCCAGAACTCCCTCAAAGCCGAGCAGCTCCAGAACACATGAAGGAGTGTCCCCTCCTCCAAACCACAGCGCCAACAGAGTGGAGAAGACGTTGGGAAGAACTTGTGCAACAGGGACGGGACATGATACCACCTGGTCAGGATCTTATAGCCCGCCTCTTGATACTTACAAGCCATAGAGCTCTTAAGGGCAAACTCCAAGATCCTAGCACGTTCCGCATCCGAGAAGGATAGAATTTATATTTTATATGTATATAAGAGGTTAATAGATTACATGGCGGCAACACATTGCCTTTTTCCTGCAGTGCTTTCTGTTTCCACTATATCTATAGGGAAAGAGCCAGCATGTATGTAGGTATAATTGATATGCTGCAATTTCCAAAAACGCCACATATTTTTCCCGCATTGTGTGACTGTAAGGGTTGCATAGCCCTAAAGGATTTTTTTGATTTTTTTTTTTTTCCGTTTTATGTTTGCAAAACAAAACACCCCATATCATTGTTATCTTTTTATTTTTTTTACCCTCTTCAATCTACAAATCTGGTCCTTTTATTTTCTGTGGGCAGGGACATGGTTGTGCATCTCTAAGAAGTTCATTGCAGTCTGGCTGAAGCTGTTACCCGTCCTAGTTGTGTGAGCTCTATGTGCTACTCGAGAGAGCAGAGAAACATGAAGGTGAAACCAGACTGAACTTTGGCAAACAGACAAAAGGAGTAGTTCATACCATGAGGAGTATTGATTCTGCTTTATTTTTATAATTAAGACCCATCATCTGGCTATGTGTATCTATGCCCCTTTTGTTGCAACCCGTGATCTTATTTGTGTTGGTGACTGTATGGCATCAGAGCATCCATGCTGTTACTACAATCATACTGCCATTCCCACAAGCAGTTATTACTGCTATTTTCCTGCTATTATGTTGGCCCCCATGAGTTTAATTGATGAAACAATGTTGAGCAGATATCATAGGCAGTTTAAGTTAGTTATTGTGCTATGAATTGCTGAAGGACATTGCTCTCATAAAGGTTCCAATATCCCTTTTGTCCTGTGGAGTTATGCCTCAAGTGTGTATATTTGGATCCTTGATTTAACCCTTTGAGCTGTCCATGCACTGTACATAACTTATCATTTACATAGGGAGATAGTTCAGCTATCAGTATTGACAGGACTGACATACATGGGAGCAAACTGAACCTGAGCTGCTTAGCTGATCCCTGTGCTTTTGATGTTATTTTACGCGGTTCAGATGTTACCATGACTGCTTTATCCTAGCCCTTGATTTTATTGCATCTTTATCATTAAAAGTGAAGCTTTAATAATTTTTGTGGTTAGAGTCCCTCTCTACTCAGTCAACTGTATGGTTGCTATAAGTATACTGTCAACCAAAATTCCTGTCTCTTCTCATGCCAGTTATCTTGGCAAGCATTTCCTTTCTAATATGGCATAACTTTACATTTATCAGGTTTCAACCACATTTACTAGTTCTCTGACCTCTAAAGTATCCAGATAAAGTGGTCAGTCAGAATCAGTAAAGTTCTTCTCTATCATTAGAAAGCTAGTGATTGAATTCCTAATCAAAGTAAATATGCTATAAACTATACAATATTAAAATACACATTACTGCTAGAAGAAGCCCCCTCCTTCTGGTGTCTCTCTACTTTCACCTTTATATAAAAAAGAAAACGTCACAGACTCTTTATTCTATCATGTTTTTTCACTTCTCTAACAAAAGAAAAAGTTGTGCAATGGAAACAGACGCAGCGGATTCCAAATACATCCATAACCCTACTACCGTTAATGTCTGTTTATAACAGTATAGTGAACATCCCCTGATGCAAAGCAAGTAATTTACATTTTACAGTAGTGAGGAAGCAGTATAAACTTACCTGATCACAAAACACAACATCATATTTTTCTCCACTGAGAAAGATTATGTATAAGGCCACAAATATTACTCGAAGGTATGCACATAGCGCCATGAATCTGCCAAAAAAGCTTCGAGGAAGCCAATCTCCACAACATCTAATTGGGATGCCTGAATCTTTTGTCTCCGAGAAGCAATGATTGACATCATAATGGGCTGTCCACACTTGAACTTGACATCCACGAGATTTAAGTGCAAGTGCTGCATCAACAACAAGTCTCTCCGCCCCTCCAATTCCAAGGTCTGGATGAATGAATAGTACAGAGGGTCCCATGGTATCAGCTGGATACAAACTGTTTAAAAACAAAAATTCAGATATCAGTTTTATACTTACAAAACAAAATTTACAGGTCACATATCACAAATCAATGGCACACTGCAGATCCACTCCTTTATATAGAAAAAATTAAAAGGTATCAACTCTTTAAAATATACTAAAAAAAAAAATGGAGAATGTTAGTGTGGCTAAGGGACATTTTAAAACAAACCAAAATATAGGTTTGAAAGAAAATTTTTCCATCTAGCTCAACACGTGGGGTTAGCTTCACATGAAGAGTGGACACACTTTAAAATGCAGCAAAATTTTAGCAGTAAGCACTGGCCAAACTACCACCATATTGGCTGCTAGCGGGCCTGCAACCTTCTTTAAATAGGCTGTTACCTGCTGGAGTTTTTAATTTTTTCACCTCTTCTGCGCCTCTGATCATTATATGTTGGGGGCTGTAGAGAGTATCATAATAGTTTGTGGGAGGTGAATTCCAAAAATTCCCCTGAACAACTTGGGGGCCACTATGGGACATTATACCATATGGAAGGAGCACTGTGGGACATTATAGTGTGTATAAGGATCATTGTACCGTGTGTGTGTGCGCGTGTGTCAAAAGTTTGCTATGGGGCCCAGTCTTTGATAGTTACGCACTTGCCCTAAGAAAAGTTACATTCACATTCAACCCAGTCTGATTTTGTTTCAAGGCCATTTTGCAACTATGGGACACTCATTTTCAGGAGTATCTCATAGACTTGAGACCTTTCATCAGTTGGGGCACATGCGGTTTTATATACCGCTAGAAAGCTGACATTGCACTGAATTCAAAGCACTGTTGGCTGTCACGATCTGTGCCCCAGGTGAAGAACTATCCGTCCCGGTACCGTAGCTCATCACCGTCAGAAGGGCGTTCCTGACAATCAGTCAGGAACGCCCTTCTTCACAGCAGCACCTATAGTGCTGTACTGTGGACGAGTACTGGGGAAGGCATTGCTCCCCCTCTCACAGTACACCGCTATAGGCGTTGCTGTGAAGAAGGACGTTCCTGACTGACTGTCAGGAATGACCTACTGACGGTGAAAAGCTAGCAGAAAAAGGAACCCATTGAAATCAATGGGAGGCTTTTTTTTCAGCGCTGAAATTCCACACCAAATTCCTCTGTGAATGGACCCTCCTAGGCCAGTGAGGAATAGGTTCTTTTCAAGCTTCAAATGAAGAAAACTTAGCTCAGTTCAGGTCTTGTGGATGTGATGCCAAAATGCACCTGCATTTGGCTAAGTTTACAGTAATCTTTGTGTTTTATTCCCTTATGTACATACCACACTGGAGCAAATTAAAATACCATATGTTTGGGCGATAAGACACACCCCTGGTTTAGGAAATTAGGGGCAATATATTGAGTGATGGGCACTAACGGTGCATTATATTGTTTGGAGGGCACTAACCGGGCATTATACTGAGTGGTGGGCACTATTGGAGCATTATACGGAGTGGCAGAAGAATAATAGGGCATTAATTGTTTGACGGGCACTAATGGTGCAATAAACTGATTTGTGGTCACTAATGGGTCATTCGTATCTCACCACACAATATAATGCTCCTGAGTGTCTCCCACACAGAGATGAACACAGGAAAGCAGTGTACTTAATACTTACAATAGAAGCAGGGATTGGTAATTGTCCCTGCTGCCTGGACAAGATTAATGTATCTAATGCAGGCAGCAGGAATTATTTCAGATCCTTGCGTACCTTATTCTAATGTATAAGGCTTATGGCATAATGGCCGGAATTAAGCGTTGTTACCAGCAGTTGGGTTTACTAAGGGCTAGGAGGCAAGGGTCCGAAAAGCTGCCAGGTACGAGCCACGTTTGACTGTGGTCAACCAGTTGTACTATGGAAAGTGCAGCATCCTTTTCCCTGCCTTGCACTGACCTAACAGATCAGTGGAGGGTAGGGAGGGCCTTGAACAGCCTTCAAATTGATCGAGAAAAGTGATGAATAAGCCGTTTTCCTCATCATAAGGAAGCAGACTTATCCACATATAAAAAGCATACTTTGTGATGCAGAGGAATTGAACTGTATGCCTAATTCAGGTGCCTAAAACAGCCACCCACTTCTACTTAAAAAAGGCCTATAAGTATTCACAATATTCACCTATACTACAAAGTTTAGGAGACAAGGTCTTGGATACCAGGTTAACCTATGGTATAGGTGCATACTAAAAAGAAAGAAGAAATAGTTAAGGAGAAAAAGAATGAACAACATTATTAAGTGGTAAAAACAAAGTGTAATGAGTTTTTTAGGATATATGTGAAGTTTAGAGTAGAATAAACACATTTTCAGGCATGTAGTGTTTCCCGTACTTCACAGACATGGAATGAACAAGTTATCTTTGTAGTTTATAGTGGAACAAATAGGTTATATGTGTAGGTAATAGTGGAATGAATACATATTCCACATATAAAGGCAAGAAGTAGACTTCCTGTGGTTTCTAGACAGGTAATAGACAGATTATGAGTTGTTTATAGTGAAATAAACACATATATAGACTTGTAGTAAATTCCCTGTGCTTCGTAGATGTGGCATGAACAGGTTAAAGGTGTAGACTATAATGGAATTAAAAGATATGCCAAATATACAGGATGTAGTAAACTCCATGTGCTTTCTAGATATGGGATGAACAGGTTTTAGGTTTAGGTAGTAGAGCAGGGACACACAGTACAGAAGTTGCCATGCCAGAACGTAATGTGTCTCATGTGCTTGTGAACTAAGGCTAGGTTCACACCTGCTCTATGTTCGGGGTTTCCAGCCCTGAATCCGTTTGAAAAATGTGAAGTCCTGATAGGTTTCCGCCCGCATTTTCTGGGTGGAAACCCATCAGACCCCATTATAGTCTACAGGGGCCACAGGTTTCTGCAGGTAACGGAAAACAGAATGGAATGCTAGTGTGAACCTAGCGCAAGCTGCCAACCCCTGTCATAGAGCAATGGTGACATATTCTATCTGCTTAGTAGATATGTAGGTAATACTATAATTATTCCATATTATATACTATAAGTAACACTTATTCCATATACACAGGCATGTAGTAAGTCCAGGAGCTTCCTAGACCTGGAATGAACAGGTTATTTGGGTACCAGGTTTTTTGCCAAACTTTTGGGTCACCTTCAAATGTAATGTTTACCAAGCCATACAAGGAAAGCAAAAGAAACTACCCTCCCCCCCTCCCACCCAAAAGAAGACAGGCATCAAAGCCATCAGTAACGCCGTCTATGTACTCACACACCTCCACTAAGCAATGAGAGAGCTCTTTACACGTGTCACATAGTAGGGGCTCCGGACTACTGCTCATAGACACTCATATTGCCAGAAACCACAGGCCATTCGTCATATTCACCACTCACTATATAGACACTGTAGACGACAAGCTTAGATTACAGGCCACGAATGCTGACGTGTCCTAGAAATAGGGAAACCACAGCGTATACATAAACTCTGCAAACGGGATCTTTTTCTGTCTTCAGTCCACCGGCCATTATACTAGAGCTATATACAATTGTTTCTACTTACATTTATCTTCGACAAAATGGTTGCCCCTGCAGACCCGGGCTGGTCTGAGAGAGGACAAGACTATGCTTCCATTTTAGCTCTACTAACTTGGACGACGGAATGTAACTGGAGACGGGCAGTAAAATTATGGACGTTCTCTGCTGTGATTGGCCGCAGGCTGGCTTTCCGGTGACGTGTACCTCTCATTACATTGTATAGGTGACGCTGCTTTGCTCCTTTCGGGCTTTGGCTATTGAATCGGCAGGAGAACGTTAGAGGTCTCGTCAGCAAAATGGTGAGTCCTGTTCGGTTATTATGACATGGCGGCCGGATATCAGGGAGAATGTGCAGAACAAACTCACGGATTGTATTATTAGGTTTGTGAGGGGTGCACTGGACTGTATGACAAGCTGGCTGAGTCCCCTGCCTCTTGTCACATCAAACATTGGCTATCTTGTGAACTAAATTGCTTATAGATGTCTGCCCGGGAATTGCTTCATATACTGCAGCAATCATCTGATTATTGGCAAGCTGAATTCCCCAGAGACCATATGTAATGTACTGCTATATGTCAGCAGCTGCTCTGTGCAGTGGATCTCCTCTTCTCAGGCTGCCTAGTGACCCTTCCTGAGCAGACCACCCCTGAATAAAGCCACTATTGCTGTATAAGGCAGAGCTAGAATACCTGCTGCCCTCTTGTCTCTTGTTATGTCACATCTGTAACACTATGTTTCTATTCGCCTTCAGGAACTCCCCTCATACAAGCAGGGCTTTTCTCTCTGCTGACTTTATACTGAAATCACAGTCTATGAGGTCCGTGGGAAACCACTTTCTAATTGAATAGGACCGTTTTTCAGGTCCCTAAGCGAACGCAAAGAACGGAAACCCAAACGCTAGTGTAAACCTAATGTTACTTGTACTCTCCTGTACATCTTTAGAAAATGTCTACCGGCTTCTCACATCTGCTTGGTGTTTAGACAGACTTTCTGAGATAAATGTAAAGCTACCTGAGGACAACACTGGCTCAGGGGTGGTGTGAGGTAACGGGACAACCCCATCAGTGTGCGAGAGCCTGGTGCTACCAGTAGTCAACCCTTATTGTTGTGGAGAACTGTCTCACTAGTTGTACAGATAGCTCTTGTACAGATGTCAGATTCTTTTGGGGGTGTCTGCTGTCCTTGGTGAAGGGTTTACTTATCTGTTCTGCTGTATTTGATTTACTCTTTTACATGTATAGCTGTCTGAATGCTATTTTTAATGAACTTCAGCTGGGGCTTATTTTTTAAGCAGGGCTTATATTTCAAGCATGCTCCAAAAATCATGCTGGGTCTTATTTTCAGGGATAAAGCGTAGTATAATGGCCCCCAAAGTGCACCCACATATAATACGATGGCCCCCCATGCTCAGTTATGTTTAAGCAGTGAGTGGTAAGCTGCATTCATTAATTGCCACTGGGGCAGCTTAAGGGTATATTCAGACAGCGGAAAACAAAGCTGCAGCATATTCGCTCTAGTTACAATGGGATTCTGATGCAGGGCATTGGCATTGCGTCACAGCTTTCCACTGCTGATTAAGCCCAGATGAAAGGGAGTCTGGAGCCATGGATTTAGCCCACAAATTCCTTCATTTGAATGTACCCCAAGAGTACCATGAGCTGTTCAGAAAGTGTACACCATTCCTGCCAAAGATCCCAGTGATGAAGTATTGTCCCATTTTGGCCAACTCCACACAGTATAATGTTCCATAGAGACCCCCTATATAGTATGCCCACAATAGCTCCTCCATACAGTATAACATCTGATTAAAAAAAATAAGGTTCTGTCCTCTTCTGGGCTCCTGAGTTACATTAGGGACCTCTGAGGTCTGTGTTTGAGCCTCAGCGGTCTTGTGGTGCCATGGTACCGCATGACTTGTATCACTACTGAGGCCAAGAGTATGTTTTTCTAATGGCATTTTATTGGCAATGGTTGTCTATACAGTGGGACATATCACAACTTCCGTCAGAGAGATATACATTTGGAAATCAAACTTTTTTTTTTTTTTTTTTGTTATTTCTTCCAGCCTGGCCCTGCAGCAAGTAATACCAATGTTGGTGCTTCTGGACGTTCTCCCAGTAAAGCTGTGTCACCTAGAGCAGCTGGATCTACAGTGCGGCAAAGGTATGAAACATTTTTGTATACTATCTGCTTAATGGGATATTCTAACTAAAAACAATATATGGGATATTCCAGTCAAGACCTGCACGGTGTCTGGATGGCAAGGGTGGTGCACAGAAAAATTTCAGAAATATCTGTGTTATTCCACAGGGCACTGCAATCTTGTGGTGTTGTCTCTGTGTTTGGACCCACAAGATCAACAAGCTTCATAGCCTAGCTATGTGCCATTGCTTGCTTTGTCTGGAACGCCACTTTAAAGAAAAGTACAGGAAAACACTTAGCAAAGTTACAAAGCTTTTACTTGGAGGTTGTGCTCTTCTATATCCAACAGGGCTGTGAATTTGGAGAGGTCCAATCATAGATGGAGTCTAAAAAAAAAAGTTACAATCTATTAAATTATACAATTTTTAACTTAGTATAAATGCAAATCTGCAACTATATAAACTCCACGTTCAAAATAAAATGATTATATAATTTTTAACATAATTAATTGACGCATAGCTTGTTCCATATTTATTCACATAGGAATTCAGTCACTATCTTTTTAATGCACCTGTATGGCCCTGTGCTGTGACACTTGCACAGGAGTTGGGGTCTTAGTTGCTAGTTCCTGACTCCACAGCCCGGGTTTTCAGGGGGCATACACTTTCCCAGTATTGACATTAATGGCATAATTTCCCTCATGGTGGTGTTACAGGAGAATTGAACACTTGTTCTTAGGTTAACCCAGAGATTACAGCTGAGTGCTTGGTGGGTTCCTGTACTTTGTCAGGGTACTTTTAACAGATCCTTCATTTAAACAGGGAGGTGAGAAAGTTCTTCTTGCTAAATCCAGGGGAATCTCCCATCTTAGGGAGCGTTCACACTACCGTCGGTGTCCGACAGGTAGTGTCCGCTCAAAATCTGTCACGGACATTAGGAGCGGACACTAGCTGTGTCCGTGACACCTGTCATTCATTTCAATGGGCATCGGGTGCATTGTTTTGCACTCCGTGCCTGTCCTTCCCTGTCCTCAAGTGAAGATGTCCGACTTCTCAAGCGGACAGAAGAACCCCTTAGGTGGATGTTAAAAACTCAGCTAGCACACAGACATCTAATCTAAGGAAAGGAGTTGAAATTTGATGGGGGCTTAAACCTGTGATCTTTAAATCGCTCAATCAGTAGACTGCGGTACTACTGCAAGTATATACCGTATTTTCGGGACTATAAGGCGCACATAAAAACCTACGATTTCCTCAGAAATCGTAAGTGCGGCTTATAGTCCGGTGCGCCTTATATATGGATGGAAGCGGCGGCAAAGTCTGCGTGCCGCTTTCATACATACATAAAAGGCACCGTAAGGGTGTATTCACACTACGGAACGCCGGCGTGTATCACAGCCGTACACGCCGGCGTTACAGCAGGGCTGCCGGACACTTCCCATTCATTTCTATGGGAGCAGGCATGCGAGCGCTCCCCATAGAAATGAATGGACAGACACTTCCCATTCATTTCTATGGGAGCCGGCATGCGAGCGCTCCCCATAGAAATGAATGGAAAAAAGCAGTCCATTCATTTCTATGGGGAGCGCTCGCATGCCGGCTCCCATAGAAATGAATGGGAAGTGTCCGGCAGCCCTGCTGTCACGCCGGCCTGAAACAGAACGTGAAACTTACCGAGCGGTGCAGGGCGACCACTTCCTCCGACGCTCGCGAACTAATGGCCTGGGCGCATGCGCAATATCATAATGCTTCTACTACTGCGCATGCGCCCAGGCCATTATCAGCGAGCGGCGGAGGAGGAGGACGGAACATCGGAGGAAGAGGAGGCCTGAGTGCCTGCCCACCCTGCACCGCTCGGTAAGTTTCACATTCTGTTTCAGGCTTTTATTTTAAAATGGGGGAGGGGGTAGTTTAATCTAACTTTTACGGTTGGGCTCTATCAGCATGATTTTGCTGATAGAGCCCCTCCTCGCCTGCCGAGCGCTTCCAATAGAAGCGGCTGGCACGCGGAGGGTTAAGCGGCCGCTGGCAAAGTCTGCCTGCCGCCGCTTTCAACAACATATAATGCGCACCGGACTGCGGCTTATAGTCCGGTGCGCCTTATATATGAACCGAGACGGACTATAAGGCGCTCATGGGCAATGTGGCTTATAGTCCAGTGCGCCTTATAGTCCGTAAAATACGGTACCAAATTTTGAGTGCCATACAACAGTCTACTTTGGTTCATGTGAAATTTTAGTTAAAATTTTTTATTTTTTATATTGGTCCAAGGCCTCAAAATAACAAAATGTGAAAAAGTGAAACGGTCTAGAGTTTCTGAATGCAGTTTGTTAGTTTTTTTTTTTTTTCAGCTCAATTTCAGACAATGCCTATTTCTAAAAAAAAATTAAAATTAAAAAAAAAAAAAAATTGCATTCTTTGTCACATTCTGACAGTTACTCTAATTCTTATTGCTACAGAGTTTTGCTGCTGTTTATCTAAAGCCCAATAAAACTTTAAAATATAACAGTTTTTTTTTTTTATTACTGCTACTACAATGCAATTTTAGTGATTTAATGAATGCATGATAGATCTGTTGAAATGATATCGCTCTATTTCATTCCTAATAGGAAAACTACAAGTAGTGGTACAAGAAGTGCAGGACGGACAACATCTGCTGGCACAGGGGGAATGTGGCGATTCTACACAGAGGATTCTCCTGGTCTTAAAGTGTAAGTGTTTATGTATGTATGTATGTATGTATGTATGGTTTGCAAGGATGGCACTGACAGAATCTACATCTGGTATCTACAGTGTTTTGCAAAAGTATTCATACCCCTAGAACTTTCAAATTTTGTCACCTTACAACCACAAACTTAAATGTATTTTATTGAGATTTTAAGTGATAGAAAACACAAAGTAGCAGATGTGAAGGTCTCAGTGATTTGTTATATAGAGATAGAATACAGATGAGAGAGTACTATTTGAAACGGCAGTTTCGAATCGCATGCTCCCATAGGAATGAATGGCGTGTCGGCTGCGTCCATTCATTCCTATGGGAGTGTGCTATTCGAAACTGCCGTTTCGACTAGTACTCTCTCATCTCTATTAGAGAACACTAGTGAGCAAACAGCATCATGAAGACCAAGGAACTCACCAGACAGGTCAGAGATAAAGTTGTGAAGAAGGTTAAAGCAGGGTTAGGTTATAAAAATATTTCCTAAAATGTGAGGATCCCAAGGAGCACTGTTCAATCTATCATCCAAAAATTGAAAAAGTATTCTACAGCTGCAAACCCGCCAAGACATGCCGTCCACCTAAACTAACAGATCAAGCAAAGAGAACACTAGTCAGATAAGCAGCCAAGAGGCCCAGGGTCACTCTGGAGGAGCTGCAGAAATCCACAGCTCATGTGGGAGAATCTGGCCTCTGTGGAAGAGTGGGAAGAGGAAAACCATTGTTGAAAAACAGACTTAAGAAGTGCCGTTTGCAATTGAATGTTGAAAACCATGGATCATTTTGTTTTCACTTCACAATTAGCAAATCCAAAAGAAAAATTGGCATTAAAACACTAATCTTTATTGATATTACCATTAAAAATATTTCCCTGGGTACAATTTTTTTTTTATAAAAATAGTCTATTTATGCACCATATATTTCTAAACACCAAGGGGTATCTAATAAGCGTCTGAGAGCCCCTCTATTCAGTGGGTGTTTAAAAAAAACAACTATAAGACATTGCCTGTAGATAGCATGGCTAAAGTCAAAGACTATTAAGTGGGTGCTAGTTCAAATCCCCAATCTATCTGTTTTGAGGATCAGTTAGATACAATTCATCTCAGGCTAATTAACTGCTGAGTTGTAATATATATGACTGCTTCTTGCTCTTAAGAATTCAAAGAAGCATAAAGTAACTTTGTATCAGTATTGCCATGAATTTGTTCATAGCAAATATATATCTAGTCACTATGCCTCTATATTGCATGTCAGCAGCACGATAGGTTAGCTGATGGCATGGTTAGGATTCAAAATAATAAGCAAATGTCTAATGAATAGGCGTCTCTACGCGTTTCCCCCCTGTTTACGGGGTTCCTCAGGAGACCTTTTGTATAAATACACCCCACGGTTTTAATGCGATACCGCGTCGGTAATGAACTCCTATTCAACTGGGACTATCTGCAATAACATTCCCTGCAGCAGATTTTACCGTCCCCCAGCTTACTGAGTCCGCTAATCCTGCTCTAATAGCACAGCCTAGATGTTCATAAATGGCGGTTATAACCACCGTTCTCCGTGCCTTGATGGTAGGCACGGATAATTTTTACCAGCCGAAGGCAGAGCGCCGCAGCGAGGCCCTTTATACCCAGGACAAGAGGTGCGTACTTACCCGCCTTCCCGCTCGTCTCCCATGACTGAGGGCGTGTCATAGACTCCGCCCCCCGTCAGTGATTGGTTAGCAGGCGGGACGCTCGGTAACTACGGTAACGGAAACGCTCATCTCCGTGCCCGGCCAGATGATTGCCAGCCTGCAGCGAATCGCACGTCTCCAGATCTTAACCTGTGTGTCCCTTAATGCAGTCCAGCTCTGGGTGACGCTTCAGCAGCTTTAGACTAGACAGTAACACGCCATGGTCATGAAGGTGTTTACATTTAAACCCTACTTAGAGGGTAAGAAGGCTGGTACCTATCATTTTCATAGATGACCCAATGTTGGACGCAAATAGAAAATATACCACATCTGCCCTGCAATTTGTCAGGAGTGCAGGACTTCTTAGCTATTACATACAAATCTTAGTTAACCCCAAATTTGCTTATTAACTTTAAATAATTGTCCTCAACATTATCCGAAATGATATAACTTATCCAATAATCATCTTTCAGATGTTTCTAAACATGACCTGCATAACCTGAATAACTGTCAAACTCTAAAAAAAAAAGCGTCTCACATCTACTTGCGCGATTTTATCACTACAGACCCACCCTATCCTTCAGATAACCCTCACCCAAAGTAATATTAGAAAAATACACACATGTCCCAGGTCACAAGGATCTTACCGCACATACAGATCAAAAATATAAGATTAACCCTGAACGCTAGCTTGTTATAAGTGTCCATTTTCGTTATTATTAGAGGGTACCCGCCATGCATAATAGAAGATTACCGCGGTATATCGGTAAAACGATCAGATAACGCAGAGCCATATCTACCATGCACTATATTATAAAAAAATACCCCTAATACTTAATGACAGGAGCATATTAAATGAAGGACGCGTATGAAATAATCTCATTCAAGCCATCCGGCTTGACACATTGTAGGCGGTATGTCCATTTTGCCTCTTGTTGCAAAAGTTTGCGATCAAAATCCCCCCACGTATGGAGGGCTTTACCAGTTCTATTCCCTGAAAGGACAGAGCCCTAAGGTCCCCATTGTGTTCCTCCCACAAATGTCTGCTTATTGGTTGATCCTCTTTTCGATTCACATAACCAATATGTTCCAAAATCCTACGTCTTAGTTCTCTGGAAGTCTTGCCTACATAGTTTTTATTGCAACTACAGGTTGCCAGGTAAATAACTCCTTTGCTTTTGCAATTAATGTACTCCCTAATATTGTAGGATCTCCCTGTCTTTGCACTTTGGAACCTAGCACCTTTTGTAACATATTGACAGGCCTTGCAACCCCCGCATTTAAACATTCCCGCAGGAATTGCTCTATCCAACCATGTACCATCTTTCTGTTGTGATCCCAAATGACTATGTACAAGGTGATCTTTAATATTTCTGCCTCTCCTATATGTAATTGTGGGCTTCAAGGTCAGAAAAGGATTGATGTCCCTATCCAATTGCAGAACCTTCCAGTAGTTATTAATAATGTCCTTCACTTCTCTATGTTTGCTGTCAAAAGTACCTAATGGACCCATCGTTCTCTTTTTTGGGTTTAGGCACTAACAGTTCACTACGGTCACATGAGGAGGCATAATCAAACGCCGTTTTGACTGTATCCAATGGATACCCTCTTTGTCCAAACCGCTTGCATAAATCCAACGCTTTCTGATTAAACTCTCCCTCCTCAGAGCAATTTCTTCTCATCCTTAAAAATTGTCCCTTAGGGATGCCTTTCTTTAGGGATAGAGGATGAAAGCTATCCCACCTCAAAAGATTGTTCGTGGAGGTGGGTTTCCGATACACGGTAGAACTCAATGTGCCCCCTTCATTAATCTTAATGTGCAGATCCAAAAAATTAATCTCTGTTGAATGTATCTCAAATGTAAACCTCAGATTAATTTCGTTACGATTTAAAGCTTCCACAAAAGACACAAATTGTCACAATTACATGCTATTTTGTGTTGGGCTATCACGTAACCCCAGTAAAATACATTTAAGTTTGTGATTGTGGTTGACAAAATGTTCAAGGGATATGAATAATTTAGCAAGGCACTGTATGTGTACCTGTCAGACCAATGAGTTCCATAAATTAGAAAGTTATTGAATGTGTTGAACTGTTGTGTGTTCAGTTGGAAACAAATCTAGGAGTTTTTTGATTTAAATGTCATTATTTTAGTTCAGGGTGAGAGATGGCATACTTGTAACAAGCAGTTGATATTTGCAACAATGAGAGAATGTTTGGGATTGTAGAAAAACAATCGAGGTTATTGCCGGGGAAAACGTAGATACTGGTTGTGTAATGGACGATCCATGTTACACCAAAGATGGAGCAACTGTTGTTTAGGCTTTTCCTTCTGGCTTGAAAACTGAGGTCACAAATGTGAGATTTCCATTATGATGTATAATCCTAATGGGTACATGAATAACTTTTTAAACTTCAGGTATTGTTTAAAGTGATACTCAATTGCATAGCTAAACAAAAAAAAATCTAAAACCTGGAGAAGTATGGCAACCTGATTGTGAGAGAGGGGAAGCTATAGGCAGTATGTGTGGGAAGGTGGCTATATGAGGGAGAGATGCAGGGAGGCACTTTTACAGACTAGATACAGCTTAAGAACAGGTGGGCGAGACTTGGGTAACTCTGAGGTCATATGGTAGATTTCAGTAATATCTGCGGATAGCAGTACTAGAATAAAAAACAAAACAGGTTTCATTGTGATGAATGTGACTTATTGAAAGGCGGTGAAAAGTAGCATAATGAAAGACATGGAGTAGACGACCATTATTTAGAGGATTGCCTTTCAAACGATATAGTATGTCCTTTTTATATCATAGGGCTAGATGTAGGCAACAAAATAATGCATCATAGTAAATATATCCATTCTTTTGTTTTTCTTTTAGAGGTCCTGTTCCAGTTCTGGTGATGAGTCTGCTTTTTATTGCTTCAGTCTTCATGCTTCATATCTGGGGAAAATACACACGTTCTTGAAAGTGCTCACACTTCAATGTATTACTGGACCAAATAATTTGGACTTCAGAGAACAACCGTTTAGTGAAACGCAGACATAACATTTTGGTTTTGAACAGACTTCTCTCTTTTGTACAATTAAAGGCCATATTTCATAATGTTATCTCCTAGTCTGTAAATAAACCGGTTACTGTTTAAAGTTACAACTGAGACATTTTGCCAGATGTAATCTAATGGAGGGTAAAATAAATGTTATGAACCAGAAGATATGTAGTTTGTTGTGTGTGTGTGTGTGTGTCCCCACACTATGGTTCTATGACTATGATTATGGTTCCCTTCCATAGTCAAGATATGTTTAATTCAAAAGGTATGTATTATATTATAGCATTATAAAAAAAAAAAATAGTAACCAACATATCTAACAAAAAGTCATAAGATGACAAAAAGTAAACCACAAATATCAAGGACAGCTGCACATATCAAGTGGTAGTGCATCCAGAAAATACGGGGTAAAACAAATATAAACCTAAGGGGGCATTCACACGGAGTAACGCCGGGTATGTATCACAGCCGTACACGCCGGCGTTACAGCAGACTGCCGAACACTTCCCATTCACTTCAATGGGAGCGCTCGTAAACGCCGCTGTTACGAGCGCTCCCATTGAAGTGAATGGGAAGTGTTCGGCAGTCTGCCGTAACGCCGGCATGTACGGCTGTGATACACGCCCGGCGTTACTCCGTGTGAATACCCCCTTACACCAACCTGGATCAGGGGAGGAGAGGGAGAGAAGTACTGCTATAATGAGCAAAGGCCTCAAAAAGTGACAACTAAGAACTATGGGGAGTGAGTCAGTCACTAGTTGGAGGCAATATGGAAGACCTGGGAAGCGAGACCTTTGATCCAAATTGCACAAACCTTGCCAAAGATCAGGCAGGTATCGGAGATAATGGAATTTTTCACTACCGCCATTGGCTACTCTATCAGTCACATTGCCACACTGGGTAGATGAAGTCCCCCATAATAATGACATAATGGACGTTGTTGTACAATATTAGAAGCTTTTGATAGGCTCTTATGTCTTTGAGTGAATAACATAAAATGGCCCTTGACTTTAATTTGCCTCATTTGTTGGTGAAACTATGCCTGAATTTAGATTTCCAGTGGCACACAACAAGCGTTCCATATCTAGGGATCCTGAAGCTCTCAAACAAGTCATGTATCCTCTATTTATTTATTCATAGCCTAGATAGAGGCCATAGTTTACCTTGGTTTAGTAGCATTCAATGTCCAGGCTCCTCAAGATTAATCTATTTTGAATGCTTCCTATCGATATTCTATCTGTGACTCTCATAAGACTTCAGACTAAGGCCCAGTTCACATCTGCGTTCAGGCCATTCTGTTCCCCTCTCCGCATGAAAAATGAGAGAGAGAAAAGTCCTACAAGCAGCACTTTCCTCTCCGCATTTTTTGTGCGGTAACCACACAGACCCCATTATAGTCTATGGGGTCCATGGGTTTCCTTAGGTAAACGCTCTTATGTGCGGATAGGTGAATAGGGCCTCAGAATTGGGCCCATCATGGTGAAATGCAGCTAAAAAATACTGGAGTAAAAAAGCAGCAAAAACAGGTTTTGGGTTTGTTTTTTGTTTTGTTTTTTAACTACAGCGTTTCTCATTGCACTTTCGATGCCTTTTTACTCCCCTATTAAATATGTGTAAATTCTGCAAGTTAACTTGCTGTGGATGAGATCAAAAAATTACATTTTATTCACTTTGCTCGCACATTAAAACACTGTTTTACGTTTTGAGCCAAAGCCAGGAGTTGATTAAGCAGAATGGAGAAGTATAAGAAGCTTTCTATATATTTCACAGTCCTTTTGTAGCCATTCTTGACTTTGACTCAAAAAACTGAAGTAAAATTTGCAACAAAAAAAGCTGCTTTTCCACAAAGTGGGGCCTCAGCCTTCTAAGGCCAGGGCCCCACGTGGCATAAAAGCTCATTGTACAGTCTCTACAAAGTGTAGTCCTAGGAACAAACTGCTTACAGCAGTGTACTATTAGTGCAGGGCAAGAAGAGGTTAATTGCTGGCTAGTGTTATGAGGGGGATCTGCAAATAAAAGAGGGTAGGGGGAATGGAGTACTTGATAGTAGTGAAGTGGTTAGAGCTATGAGGGGAACATTAAACAGTAAAAACAGCTATTTGTGAATTATACTATGAGTTCAGAGGAGAATCTGGCAGAAAGTGGTTGATGTGACAGTATTTAGTCCTGGTATAGCAGTCAGTGGCTGATGTGACAGTAATTTAGTCCTGATATAGTGGTAAGTGGGTGACCGGTTCGGACTGTCCCATCGGGGCACCGGTGAATGATAAGGCCCCTATCCACTTACCTCTCCCCCACTCCTGGCCAGGGCCCCCCTTCCACATACACACATACACAGGGCCGAGGCCACAAGAAGGAGGTGATGCAGCCAGGTTCTTCTCGGTTTTGCGATCCAGTTTTAATAATCAAACCACAAAACCAGGGAAAAGTGGCACCACTGACTCATGGGCTCAGCCACTCACAGGCACACACTAATATGCCCCATAGTGGCCCCTGCGCACACTAATATGCCCCATTGTGGACATCCATGAACAATTATTATACTCTGGGTTCTTTTCAGACTCCAGAGTATACTAATCGTAGACCCAGGGGAGGATACAAACATAATAAACACAGTTACTTACCTCTCCCTGGCTCCGGTGCACTGCCCGCAAATGTCAATCATCTTCAATGATGTACAGGACATCACGTGAGCAGGGGCTTGCTTCACTAGGCATAAGGAAACAAGCCACAGCCCATGTGACATCTGGGACGTCATCAAGTAGGCCTGAAGCTTTTCAGAGCCAGGAGAGGTAAGTAGCACTGTTTTTTATGTTCCGCATTGCGCTACAGACACCTTTCTTTATACCGGAATTTAAGCACTAATTATACTAACAGTTTCTATACCTATCAAGTCTCTTCCCTCCCAGTTTAACTCGGTGCATCCTTTTACAGGCCATCATATGTTCTGCTACCATTTCCAAGAACATTTTTGATGATTTGATGGTAAAAATAGCCATGTTTCCCTGCACTCCTTTTATACTGTTTGGGTATGCTCACGCAGAGTTTCTTGCAGGATGATTTTGAGACAGAATCACCTCAAAAAACACTTCCCAATTAATTTCAATGGGAGTCAGTAGTTGTTCTTTTCCTCTAGCTGACACAACACGCTTTTCTGACACTGTTTATGATGTGGGGGGTTTTTACGTGTTTTTTGTAAAAACTGCATCAGAAACTGCAAGCGTTTTTTAAAGAGAAGTTTCCATGTACAGACAGTGTACTGGAGCAAAAAAACTCAACAAAACTGTGATGAAAATCATGCCAAAAATGTGACAAAAACCACATTATGTAAAAAAAAAAAGTGTCAAAAAAAGTTTCCTAATTCTTGAAGCAGATTCTTTTTTAAGCCTGCATAAAACTCAGTGTGAACATACCCTTAGGTGACTTCTCAGCACTAGACCAGGCCAGAGAAAAAGGAAACCCTCCCACTCATCATAATCTGACACTATAATGCTAGATTCACACCTGCATTCGAGTTTCCATTGTGGGTGTCCAGGAAACCTAATCCATACCTCCCAACCATCACAGATTCTGCAGGACAGTCCCATATGTCTTGGATTCAATGTATCTGTGTCCAGAGAGGATGCAGATAAGTTGAATACAGCGATGAAGCATGGGCCGTCCGTGGATAGCCTCTGCTTCATCACTCTGCTTGTGTATGCACCTGCTCTGGGAGCTATAGATGTGATGTGATGATGTCACTCATATTGTACCTGTAAATCTCTCAACAACCTGGAGAAGCAGACCTCAAACACAGCAGCAGGGGAGCGAGGAGAGGTAAGTATCAGTGTTTTATTATGTTAAACTGTGGGGGCAAATGGAGGGGAACATTAAACTGGGGGCAGATGAAAGAGGGAACATTAAACTGGGGGCAGATGAAAAGGGGACATTAAACTTGGGGCAAATGGAAGGGGCTTTAAATTGGAGACAGAAGAAGGGGGGCAGAGAGAGCATGACATTAACTGGGGCAAAGTTGAAAGGGGACATTAAACCGTGGGGGTAGCTGGAGGGGGACATGTCTGCCTCTAGTTGCCTCCAGCTTAATGTCTCGATCCAGCTACACCCACGGTTTCATGTTCCCATCTTGTTTCCTGCAGTTTAAACTGGGGCACCAGGAGAGTGACTTCATACTGTGGGGTAATTGGTGATGAATATTATAATGTAGGGGCATATAATGGGTGACTGTAGGAGCATTATACTGTGTGGGGGCACATAGAAAAATGGATCAGAGCCAGCAGAGTCAAAATATAGAAGTGGATGGAGCTTAATCTGCTGCGGGGCACGTACTGTCCCTCTTTCTGTCCTTTGAAAGTTGGGAGGTATGCTAGTCCACTTAAAAAAAAAAGTGGTTAGCCACACACCCCATAGACTATAATGGAAGCCGCTGGGTTCCTGCCTGGAAGGGGTGAAAAATGCGGAACATGCAGCGCTTTTCTCTCCACATTCTTTAATTGGGTTTTGGGACAGAAACTCTGAACCGAGTTTAAGCACTGGTGTAAACCCAGCCTTACACTGGTCCATAGATCACTGAAAAAAAAAGACCACTTTTACCTGATGCCAGATGAAACCATGACAAGGAAACGTCTAGTCCAGGGGTGCCCAATACGTCGATCGCGATCTACTGGTTGATCGCAATGGACATATTGGGTCGATCGCGGGATGCAGCCAGGGATCCTGATGTCTGCTTGTTCACAGTGCAGGCTGGCAGTCGACTCTCAGCCTGCGCTGTGAACAAGCACTCCGGACACTTGCAGGCCGCTCTTAGGGATGGAGGGAGCCGGGGTGCTGCTTGTTCACAGCGCAGGCTGAGAGACATCTACGGACACTGGCAGGTGGGGCTGCCGCAGCCCCAGCCTGCCAGTGTCCAGAGATAACTCATCCTGCGCTGTGAACAAGCAGACAGCGGGGATCTCTGGGCGGCCAGAGAACGCCGCTGTCTCCTGCTCTCACGCTCCGCCCGGCCCTGCCCACATGCCCGGCCCCACCCACAGACACGCTCCGCCCCGCCCACAAGAAATGGGTAGTAGATCTTTCGACTTGGTCATGTTATAAATTAGCTCACATGCAGCCAAAGTGTGAGCACCCCTGGTCTAGTCCTTTTGCCACTCAGCTCCACCTAAATAAAACTCAAGACAACTGCATTGGAATCGATCAGGCCACAGCAGCCAACTTTAATAACAATTTAATTTAATACATTACAATATAACAAGTGATTATGAAGATAATCTTGTTTCCCTTAGTCCTAACAGCGGCACAATGTGGGGTATTTCTGCCCCTGTGTGCTGGTAGGACAGGCGGATATTTAATTAGCCAATCAAATGCGTGGCAGGCCCTATAAGAGGGCACAAGAACCTCCCCTCTGCGTGTAAATACAAAAGTACCTCCATAACATTTATATACAGTTTTATACATAAGATATGATTCCCAGGGTGGGAAATCTTGTGCCACTGTTAGGACTAAGGGAAACAAGATTATCTTCATAATCACTTGTTCCCTGTCGTCCGTACCAGCGGCACAATGTGGGGATATAGCAAGCAGGTCCCCAAGATGGGTGGGACTAACCCATGACCGAACTTAAAACGGTCTGGGCAAAGGCAGTGGAATCTGCCACTTGGTCCTTCAGGCGGTAATGCCGAATGAAGGTGGATTCACATGCCCAAGAGGCAGCTGCGCATATTTGGTCCACAGACAAAGCACTTCTTTCTGCCTGTGAAGTGGACACTGCCCTGGTTGAATGGGCATGAAGGAAAGATGGAGCCGACAGCCCTTGGGCGGTATAGGCGACTCTAATAGTCTCGGTAACCCAACGGGATATTGTAGCTTTGGCGGCTTTGGCGCCCTTGTTTTTCCCCGTGTAGCTGACCAACAGGTTTTCAGTCCGCCTAAAGGGGCGAGTGCGCTGCAAGTAGATCTGCAGGCATCTAACCACATCCAGCTTGTGCCATCTTTCTTCTTCAGCAGAAGAAGGGAAAGGAAAAAATACTGGAAGGGAAATCAGTTGGTTCCTGTTTACAGCAGATGGCACCTTGGGACGAAACCCAGGGAGGAACCTAAGCTGTACATGGTCAGAGAAAAAGGTGGTATATGGCTCCTCAGCGGACAAAGCTTGTAGTTCACTAACGCGTTTGGCAGTTGTGACTGCCAATAGCAGCGCCATTTTGCCGGTTAGCGACTTGAGGGAGACCTCTTCCAGAGGTTCAAATGGCTGGCCACATAGGGCGTTCAGGACCGGAATAAGGTCCCATTGGTGGACAGGGGTGTTTACCACCGGTCTCAGCCTAGTTGCCCTTTTAATAAAGGTGCTCACTAAGGAATCCTGAGACAAACGCCTCCCCAGATAGGCGGACAGGGCCACTACGTGTACCTTGAGTGTGGCCGCAGCAAGACCTCTGTCTAGTTCGTCTTGAAGGAAGTCCAGGATCGCCTCCGTAGGGGGATCGGTGGAGTCCACTTGATGCTGCAGACACCAGGCATTAAAGATGTTACCTATTCGATGGTAGTTCCTGTTAGTCGAATCTGCTCTGGCGCTGGATAGGGTCTTCAAGACGGCTTGTGACAGTCCTCTATTTCTCAATAGGGACTGGTCAACCTCCAGGCTGTCAGGTTGAGTCTCCTCAGATCCTGGCATCTCAGCTCTCCTTGGGTTACCAGGTCTGGGAGTGGGGGAAGCCTCCAATATATGCCCTGTCTCATTTGTATGACCTGAGCAAACCAAGCCCTTTTCGGCCAGAACGGGATTATGGCAATTCCCGAGGCTTGGTCCTGTCTTATTTTTATCAATACCTTCGGTATGACTGGAATTGGAGGGAATATGTAAAACAGCCTGAACCTCCATGGGATGGACAGGGCATCCACTGCCAAGGGATTGTCCTCCTGGTACAGGGAGCAGAAGGTCCCTACCTTGGCGTTGAGTCGGGTAGCCATAAGATCGACCTCCGGGAGACCTCATCTCTGGACGATCTGTTGAAATACGTCTGGATTGAGAGACCATTCTCCTGATACGGTAATACCCCGACTCAGCTGATCCGCTACTATGTTCAGGGAGCCCTTTATGTGAACAGCGGATAACTGGACCAGATTCTTCTCTGCCCAGGCAAATATGAGATTCGTCTCTCTCAGCAAGGTTGGTGACCTGGTGCCCCCTTGTTTGTTTATATAGACTACCACCGTCGTATTGTCTGACCAGATTTTGACAGACTTGCCTTTCAATTCTGGGGCAAAGTGTACTAGGGCCAGGTACACTGCTCTGAGTTCCTTGAGATTGGATGACCCCAGCTCCGGACACCTCCATCGTCCTTGTACAGTTTTGTCTTGACAATGGGCTCCCCATCCCCACTGGGATGCATCTGTTGTCAACAGGGTCCACACTGTCGGGACCATGGACCTTCCGTCTTTCAGGTGTATCCACCATCTGAGGGAAAGACGGGTAGCGGGAGAAAGGCAGATCTTCTTGTGCAATCCCCGTGGAGACCTGTTCCAGGTTCTCAACACTTCCATCTGCAGGGGACGCAAATGCCATAAAGCCCAAGGGACCGCCCTGGCCGAGAATGACATCAGGCCCAGGACTCTCATGGCGGTCCGGATGGTTACCTGCCGAGTGCACAATAGGAATCGTGCACTGGCTTGGATTCTTTCCTTCCTTGGACTGGAGAGGAAGATCTGCATCGCTTCTGAAGCCACTATAAAATCGAGGAATTTTCTTCGGGTGGATGGAACGATTTCGGACTTCTCTCAATTGATAATCCTAACTCCTGTAGGAAGTTGATGGCAAGGTTGAGTTGCTGGAGGAGGGCAGCAGGAGACTGAGCTTTCAGTAGCCAAACGTCTAGATAAGGGACGATGAAAAGACCCTGAAGTCTGAGGGCCGCGGCGACCGGAGCAATCACCTTGGTGAATACCAGTGGGGCGGATGTGATGCCAAATGGCAGAGCTGTGAATTGATAGTGCTCCCTGTGGCCGGCCATAGAGACGGCAATCCTGAGGAACTTCCTGTGGAAATGAGCAATGGGGACATGTAGATAGGCGTCCTTCAAATCGAGGGTAACCATCATCTCTCCTTGCTGAAGAAACACAGCCACGGAATCCACGGTTTCCATTCGAAATGACCTCTTCCTGATAAACCGATTGAGGTACCTCAGATCTATTATCATCCTCCAGCCCCCGGTGACCTTGGGGACCAGAAAGACGGGGGAGTAGACTCCCAGACCGTGGTCTGAGGCTGGTACCGTCTCCAGGCGCCCTTGGTAACATATTCGGCAACTGAGGCTTCTAGACTGGCCTGCTGAGAAGGTGGAAGAGTTCGGGTGGAAACAAACCGATCTGGAGGTGGAAGATGAAAGTCGATGTGATACCCGTGCTGTATGATCTTCAACACCCATGGGTCTTGGATATGGTTGAACCATGCTCTGGAAAAGGAGGAAAGACGTCCTCCCACAGGAAGGGGGGCCACAGGGAGCTGCCCCACGTCAAAACTCAGGCTTCCTCTTGGTGTCCTCCTTGGAAGCGCCACGACCAGCTCCCCAGGGTGATATCTAGAACGCCGTTGTTGGGAAGGGCGTCTATAATTAGAGGAAGAACCTCTGCCTCTAGAGGGAGCACGTCTGCCCCTGGATGCTTGAGGTAGGGACCTTCCCCTACCTTCAGCTAATCCCTCCATAATGGCGTCTAAGCTTTGGCCAAACACCCTTCCCGGTTCAAAGGGGAGAGCACAGAGAGCTGCTTTAGACGCAAAATCTGCCCGCCAAGGCTTTAGCCAAAGGGGTCTACGGGCCGCAGTAGACAACGCCATAGATTTGGCGGAGATTTTTAATTGATGGCGAGAGGATTCCGCCAAATAATCTGCAGCCCTATGAACTCTTTTCATAGAGGCCAGAATCTCATCTCTGTCTACGCCAGAGTCTATATCCCGCTCCAAGGCGGCTAAGCGGTTGCACAAAAAGTCACCAACCGTAGAGAAGGCTATGGCCACAGAGGCTTGCGCGGAGGAAGCTGAGTAGACCTTCTTCAGAACGGAGTCCGCCCTACGATCCAGAGGGTCCTGAAGATTTGAACCATCTTCCAAGGGCACCAGGGTTCTGCGGGACAGCTTTGCTACGGCCAAATCCACCTTCGGGGGAGGCCCCCAGGAATCCCACTGGGTAGTGTTAACAGGAAACAAACTCTTGAAGATCCTGGAAAGCGAATGTCCTTTCTCTGGCTGTTTCCACTGCTGCGCCATAAGGTCGGTCAGCGTGGCGTCCGCATGGAAGGCAATATGTCCCCCAGAGGCAGACGTGGAGGCTTCCCCGTCAACATCTCGGCCCACTGTAGACCGGATGGACTTCAGCAGCCTGCCCGTTTGTTCATAATGGAACGCAGGTCCGCTGGAAATGACTGAGTCGTCCTCGGAGGAATCATCCTCTGCCACCCGCAGGTGTTCCAAGGGGGGAGAGACGAGGAACGATGCTCAGAGCATGGTCTCTTGGTGAGCTGAGACAAGGTGCAATGGATCCCTTTGAGGGAATCATCCTGCAAAACAAAAAGGAGAGTACAAGCAAGGGAAAAACTATTTACCCAAGCGATGCCCAAACTCACCATCTCCTTGACCCAGGCCATCATATCTCTGGGAGAGGGCTCCACAGGTGGAGGACCTCTGCACCCGTGACAACGGGCCCACTCATAGCCTGAAAATAGGCAAGTTATAGGACCAGTAGTACCCCGCAGGGCACAACCTTTCAAGCCGCTACCTACCATCAGGGAGCGGTGTGTCGCAATCGAAGCAGGAAAGATGTTTCCTCTTGGAAGAGGTTTTCCTCCTACCATCCCCAGGAGGGGTAGTAGAGGATGACATATCCTACAGAGAGAGATAATAGACCATGCAACACTGTCACCATGAC
The DNA here is from genome assembly GCF_031893055.1 of Leptodactylus fuscus. NCBI lineage: Eukaryota > Metazoa > Chordata > Amphibia > Anura > Leptodactylidae > Leptodactylus > Leptodactylus fuscus. The sequence continues at coordinate 135,086,966 of NC_134268.1, read as the reverse complement.
ATCATACCAGCTTTAAAAAAGGGTAAACCTTACCAGGTCCTGTAGACCGGACAGCGAGGTGACGGATTCCAATAAAGTTTGCAAACTGGCAAAGAGTTCAAGATCAATGAACACCACAATCGCACGCCTTCAGCAGATACTGCAGGAAGGTCTCTGACACCAGGGCAGCCAGCCTCTTAATTCTGGCCGGCTGGAAGTGGGCGGAGCCACAATCAAAGCAGGTGAGGCAACCTGCCCAGACAACTACTCCTGTAATCAGGGGTCTGCAAAGATATACATTCCCCCCCACCAAGAGGCCCTTAATCCGGGCACTTACCCCCACATCTCCCAGTCTTTTCTGGCCTTTAATAAGGCCTGAATCTCCCCTGAGTGAGCGGCCGCCGGCGCCAGGCCGTTGCCATGGCGCCATGATACTTCCGGCGAAACCGGAAGTGCGCGCTTACAGCGGCTGGCGGGGAACAGGATACACAACAGTGTGGTTCCACTCGCCGGCAGTCCGCGCGGCCACCAGAGGCGGCATGCGGAGTCCCCGGACTCTCACCAAAATGTCAGGTAAGTCACAAGGAGCGGGGGAAGCGGAGTAGAGGGGGGGAGGGGGGGATAGAGGGGGTAGCCACACATGGCTAACAAGCACCTACTCCCCACAGGGCACAGAAGGTGACAAGAAGAAAACAACCGCCCAGGAGGTGAGTAATCCTGCTGAGCTTCTCTAAGAGGACACAAGTCCTCCCACCTGTCCTCTGTCCACACAGGACAGAAAAAAACACGCAGAGGGGAGGTTCTTGTGCCCTCTTATAGGGCCTGCCACGCATTTGATTGGCTAATTAAATATCCGCCTGTCCTACCAGCACACAGGGGCAGAAATACCCCACATTGTGCCGCTGGTACGGACGACAGGGAAACAACATTCCTATCCCCTGACAGAAGGAGGTCCTCGGAGCCTACATCCTGGCCTTTATAAAACCATTAGTGTAATTACCTCCAGCCGTATACCCAGCTCGGAGGCACCAGTTTACCAAACATAGGTAAAGATCCTTCCTTAAAGGATCATCATTTTCCTAGGCCAGACCCAAACAGAGCCAGAGCCTTCCAGCTCCCCCCCCCCCAACCATACCACCATGTATTCTCCCAACTCCGAGGACCCCCCGCCTACTGCTGTGACAGTACTCAAAACTGCACTACTAACTCGCTTGTGCCTAACTAAGAAGTGTACACAGTAAAAATTCATACTAAAAAAAAAAAAAAAAAAGAAGTCCCCCTGAGCCCTACTCCAACCTGTATGTAAAATGAAGGGAGGGTGGGTGGGAGCTTCTCTTCCTGGTGTCTCCCTCAGGGCAACTGCCTGTTCTTCCCGGGCTTTTCCTTTAAGTAACTCTCCCTCTCAACCTAATTGGCCTCCCCCATGTATACTTTTAATCTAACCAATGGCTGCCATCCATCCGTACCACGTCATGTGGTCCCTCCCCTTAAGGCTCCGCTTGCAGTCCGGTCCCTTCTTGCTTCTGTGCAGGATGCAGGCCTATGGATGCTAGCATATCAAGTGCACACAGAAAAAGCTTGTATATATGTCAGTGGAGTGCAGGTATGGAGGTGCTGAACAGCCCGTCTAATCTAATAGTATGGGCGTTATTAGTTGGCTCAGTGGCATAACTAGGAATGGTGGCCCCCCCCCCCTTCCTAACCGACGCCGAAGACCCTGTCCGACCCCCCTCCGCATTCCTGCGTGCTCTATTACACCCCATAGTCTCCCCTGCACACACTATTACACCTCATAGTGGCCACTGCACACACTATTACGCCCCATAGTGGCCCCTGCACACACTATTACGCCCCATAGTGGCCCCTGCACATACTATTATGCTCCATAGTGGCCCCCTATACACAGTATTTTGCCCCATTGTGAACAGCCATGAACAATTATTATACTATGGGGTCTTTTCAGGCCCCAGAGTATAATAATCGGAGACCGGGGGGGGGGGGGGGGGACCAACATAAAAACACTGTCACTCACCTATCTCCGGCTCCGCTGCAGTCCTCTGTGGCATCGGCCATCTTCAATGAACGTCACACAACTAGGCCCGAAGACTGCCTGGAGAGGTAAGTAACACTATTTTTTATGTTCCCTTACCTCTCCCAGGCCTCCGATCATTATACTTGGGGGTCTGAAAAGACCCCAGAGTATAATAATAGTGTTTGTGGGGCCCGTGGTGTCACTTACCGATCCTGGCAGGGAGTAACTGCAGTCGGTATCGGCCTATTAAGAAGAAAAAAAACGCAGCGGTAGCAGCTCTCGCTGGGCCCCTAATGTGCCAGGCCATGTGGCAGCCACTACACCTGATACCCCGGTAGTTACGCCCCTGCATTGGCTGTTTTTTTTGTGATGTGTACCTCACATTATCATGTGACCTTATACAAGGTTTGTCTGTGTGCATTAGAAATGATACCCAGATTGTAGGTGTGTGAATAGTTGTGTGATTAGCATTCTGCTCCTATGATGTTTTCATCATATATTACATGGGCCTGCTTGTATCCTGCACAGAACCATGCTCTCATCTGGTACAAGGTAACTGCCTTTTTTAATGATATATTTAATATGATGTCCTTTTTCAGCGAAATATACATTGATCCACTGCCCAGTGGCTCACACAGTACGCTACACAGTTTTCTTGCTATTCAGCATCAGCTGATTCTCTGTCGCAAATAGATTTGGCCTTCTCTAGCACAGACTTCTAACCAAAGCTTATGCCCTGTTCACATCTGCGTTTGGATTCCCTCCAGGGGAGTCCGCATGGGGACCCCCCGAATGGAATACCAAGCGCAATTGCAAGCCCTGTGCTGTAAAAGCACACAGATCCCATAGACTATAATGGGGTCCGTGTGCTGCCCGCACGAATTATGCGGACAGTAAAGTAGATTGGGAACTACTTTCCTGTCCGCAAGATCCCTGGTGAAGAACCTGCCGTGGGGATACCAGTGGTTACTGGTGAGTGAATAGGAGTACATCTGATCCACTCACTGAATAAGTGGCCTTTAAGGATGTCCTGTGGGGGGCCCTGATAGTATCCACATATAAAGCAGAATTGGCATACGTTTGTATGAAACTAGAGGGGAAATTGGTAAAGTTGGAAAATTCTGAGACTGTTGGGACTTAAAACACCCTTAAAGGGGTATTCCCACGTTGCATACTCACCAGTCTTCGATGCTGTAAATTCTTCTTTCTTCCGGCTTTGTTGCGTCATTGGTGGGCGGGGTTACATATGCAAAGCCAGTGGCGAGAAGACGCCGCTTCTATGCCGCTGGCCCTGCGTGTGCGCTCCTGATACAGCTAGGCATTGCACGTACAGCCTTCACAATGCAATACAGACCCGGCATCCGCTGTAATAGAGAGGCGGATGCCGGGGAATGTAGACGCCGGCACAGGTGCCTGCGACATCGCTATGCTCCTGCCCTGCATGAAGCCAGCAGCGGCAGGAGCTGTTATTCCGCTCCTCCGCCCCCCCCCCTCTGAAATAGCAGCATCGCTCCAGCCGCTGCTGGCTTCATGCAGGGCAGGAGCGTAGCGATGTTGCAGGCACCTGTGTCGGCGTCTACACTCCCCGGCATCTGCCTCTCTATTACAGCGGATGCCGGGTCTGTATTGGTGGCACCTTCCCCCCAAAGTGTAAACTACCCCCCCTCCAGGCTCGCTCTCATGCACTTAGCCCCTCCTCCCTCCCCCCTGAGAGCAGGCAGATACATCACTTGACTTTTGACCAGATAAGTCAAGGTATGTGTCAACAGAGAAATGAATAAAGTAATATAGTGGACAAACAAAGCAGTTTTGCTGAAGCAGTGTATTTAGGAAAAGTCTTACATTCACATTATCAAGCAGTATAGATAGGATCCTTGTGATGGGACAACCCCTTTAAGATTAATAAAACCTGTGATGATCCGTTATTAAGAGTTAAAAGATCACACACACCGTTTTATGGTTGATGCTGAGGTTGGCCACAGCATTTATTAAGCCAAAATACACATAACCGAAATTACAAACAATAAACAGGAAACAGACCATCTCCATGCCCCACCTCTTCCTTCTTGACCTTTGCCTGTAAGATGCCCCGCTGCCCGTCAGCGGGCAGTTTAGGCCCGAACTTCCTCCCAAGGGGCATGGACCTTCCGCTACGGAAGAGGAGGAGTATCCCTACTCCTCCCTCTGACCAACCCCACCCGCCAATAAAACCGCCTTCTCAACACCGTCCCTAAAACCGGCCAAGAGGATATCCAAACCTAACGGATTGAGATGGACTCCATCCCAAAGCAACAAATTACCATTATCACCTTCAAGCTCCGTATGGCGAATGGCAATGCCATCCAAAGCCCGAACATGACAAGAAACACGGAGATTCAATACTCTCCGAGAACGCTCCAATGCAGTCATGTCCCTGGCTCCCCTCCAATATTTCCGCGACACCATGTCCGACCATATAAGGATAACTATGCTAAACAAATGTGCAAAACGATTGAAATCTTGTTTGATGACAGCAATCAAGTCGCCCAATTTAATCTTCCCTAAATCATTCCCCCCACAATGTACCAACAAAATAACAGTACCCAACACTATACGACTCATGATGGCGACTTGCGGAAGGACACCCAACCAGCGGAGGCCTCTAATACCACACCATTGTATTTCCACTCCAGAAACGCCAAAATTTGCTCCACCAGAGTGCAATAATGCTCTCTGCTCAGCCCAATAGACGCACGAATAGCCAACGATCACAACTGGAAGTGTCCCTGGACCTACAAGAAATGAAAAATAGAGAAAAAAGTTTGATAGGGATGGAGAGGGGGGGGGGGAGGCGAAAGAAAAGAATAACCAAACAAAATGCACTAAGAAGTCAGCAAATCCAGACAAATATATGACCGATAACAGTCCGACCTCTATCTACCCAGACGCATTACTTGTTCCCCATTCAAACCACAAATATCAGCCATGGTCGCGGCACCTATTCGAAAAGAATAAGATCCGAAATCAGACGGGTTGAGACCCAAAGACACCAAACAAGACCTAAACACAGAGCAACATTGAAATTTAGTGAGTGGCAACCCAGAACGATGAACCAATAAACGATCACTAACCACCCTAACTTCCAAAAAGGCACCAACCACTGACACAGGACATCACTAAGAACCGACGGCATTCAATGTAATCCAGAAGCCTCTCCCATACACAGTCTTAGATTTACGCACACACACCTTAACACTCGTAGCACACCAAACCACATCCTTACCAGCCAAACCCCCTTTACCGGATGCACTGGCGGGGACCAACTCACCGATGCGCAATGCGGCAAAGAAAGAAAGGGCAAAAGCATCCCGAAAAAGCCTCACCTGATATTGATCCTTACAAACGACCTCAGCCACCGCAACCAAATGCTCCAACAGCTGCAACAAAACCGGCCGACGCATATCACAACCCACTCTCTCTTTCAACCAAGCTTTCAAAATCTGTCGTACTATAAACGCTTTCGTGACATCTGGACGCCCATACAACTTTAACATGAAAGCAACTCCCGCCATGCTCTTTTTGGCCATCACTGCCGAGACGCCCTTCAGATGCAAGTGACTCAGAAAATCCAATGTAAGAGCCAGGAGCCAACTCTCCTCCGCGGGTATTTTACCGCCAGAGAAAGAAAGCCAATCACACCACGCTTTTTCATGACACTTCCACGTAGCCGACGACACAGAGCCACGAAGCAGATCGATCAAGCATCCTCTATTACCTTCCATAAGTACTCCGGGCACTGTACTCCATCCTCCTCCACCGTTGGCAACAAAGATCGGAAGACCTGGAATTGGGAACAGGACAGCGCATCAGTAATGGAGTTATCCACCCCCGGCACATGCCGAGCCCAGAACTAAATGTTGGCCAGCAAGCAACACTAAATGTCTCAACAACGCTAACACCTCCAAAGAGGAAGACGATTGACCATTAATTGCCTGCACGACTGACATGTTGTCCATCCAAAAACATACCCTCTGATTGCTAAGACGCTGCCCCCAAACCTTAATCGCTACAATAACAGGGAACAACTCCAACAACGTTAAATTCTGAATCCAAGCTGAAGAACGCCAAGAAGACGGCCAGGGACCCTTAGACCAACTGTTACCACACACCACAGCAAAGCCGTCGCTACCTGCAGCATCCGTGAATAACGCCAACTCAATGCTGGACAGCTCCACCGCCTGACATATCGCACGACCGTTAAAGGATAACAAGAAACTCTGCCAAACCAACAAATTGTTTCTCAAAGGACGGGTGACCCGTATAAAGTGGTGAGGGGAAGAAACGCCCTTAGTCGCCAGAGATAATCTGCGACAAAAAGCCCTACCCATGGGAAGCACTCTACATGCAAAATTAAGTCCAAAAGGACTTGCATCTGGTGAAAAGTCACCTTCTTGGCACCAAGCATCTTACCAACAACCACTTTCAAACGGGCCACCTTCTCCTCCGGCAAACGAAAAAATAATTTCCAAGAAGTCGATCTGTTATAGCCAAAATATTGACTATATCCTGGATCAATCAGTCAGTCCAAATTAAATGAGCATGTTTGTGCACAAATCGCTAATAATGAGACAGACACAGAGTTCCGTATCAAACCAGCCATGCTCTTCGCCCACCTCAGCATTACTGACTCTTTATTGAAAGTACACGCACTTTAGAGACAAAGAAAGGAGGGGTTACTGCCTCCTTGGCATTCCTGAGCTGCTGTCCATCTCCCATTGGCTCCAAACTTCAATGTCCAGCCAGACACCTCCTTGCTCCAGTCTGTGGAATTCTGTTACAGGGTGTGTCAAAGAGCAATCAAGCCCCATCTTGGTTTTAAGATCCTTTGTCTCTTTGACTATGCAACCTCACCAAGGAAAAATTAGTATTTCGATAACAAAATGCAATACAAAGTATAAGAATCTTGATTCATGTTCTCAGACTTGACATTCCCCCCTAAATACTAATTTTTCCCTGAGCTTATGAACCCCCTGATCTGTTCCAATGTGCTTCGTCGTTCCACTTCACCTCTTACATGACAACTTATCCCTTGTAGATAAGCTCCCACTTAAAGGGCTTTCACATAGGAAGGTCAGATCCTAACTGTCCCTAAAGCAACTCCGTATATTCTCGAGGGGAAACTGGACCATAAACATGCTTCTTTCTATCTATCTAGTCTCGACCAACTTTTACTGCCGTCTGTGCCTCACTGGGCAAAGTATGTTTATGCTTAAACACCATAACATGATTACTATGAGATACGACACCTGGTGCAGCTGCTCACCAGTGTCGGGCTTTATAGTCGCGCCCAAGATTCCCCCTTCTGGCTAAAGAACCTTGCCGCCCGGTCTTCAACCCGACTATAAAACTACCTTGCCCCCTATCTTTTTACACTCCTCCAGGGAATGTATAAGCCACTAACTGGCTTATCGGACTATAAGAGTCCAATGGACGTCTGTTTCCTGTCCTTCCTCGGACTAACACCCCCGTCCAGTAATATGTTATTGCATGAAACGTAATACCTTTCCTAAATAAACAGACGGCTTCCAGCTATCTCACTTCACTTAAACTTTCTCATTCACATCATCATACACTTTAATTGTCTCCATATCAGCCTCAAGTCTCATTGTCTAAACCCACAGCCTCGTTTATCATTCCCTTTAAACACGAGAATACACAGATTGATATCACTAAAAGGATCAGTCTCTATGTTGCATAAAACATAACAGGAACATAAGTGCAGATTCATCCAACAGTCCTTGATATTTCTCCTCTCAGGATCTCATATCTCATCTCTTTATCTCCATCCAATCTTTGGGTTTTAGTTTGTAAGTTCCTTCCACTGACTCAGACTCTGGAGGGAAGGGAAAAACTCAAGAATATACATTAATCACATGTTTTTGATAATTCGTCACATAGTCAGTCAGCACATCATATTACATCTGAGACAATTTTTAAAAACACAGTCCACATATAGGGCTAAGGCTAATTTTCCTGTCTAGAATGTACCTTACAGAAAACAAACACAAGTGACAAGTGATAAATACTTTCCAATACTCTGGGAACTGCATAGGGGTGTGAAACACTTATTATATACCCATAATATAGTATTTTCCTTATTACCCGTATGGTAAGTTCCATTAGCACTTTGATGCTCTCGGGGATACTACTTACACTACATCTTCAGTAGCCGTCTATCTGCAGTCCCGTCTGTGGTGGTTTTCTTCACCAGATATGCCCCAGACCATCCTGAAGAGAAACAACTACACACAAGCACGTACTCATACCGTCTCACCTTTAGTAACTGTATATACTTAACCTGCAATCCCTGGAACAGGTACAAGGGCTTCAGGCCTGACTCTTTGGCCTAACACATGCCATATGGGCTTACATATATATATCTGACTGTAGTGATGCTAGATCCTGCCGCCGCCCATCCTCCGCACACCAGGTCACACATGGCTACTTCTAAACAGTGCACTTGATAAGAAGCTGCTTATGCCATAAATGGGGACAATGTTCTCAGTACATACTCTCTTACCACCAGACACCAGGACTTGTACCTCCTCTTTCCAAGTCTCCTTTCCTCCTGGACCATTTTCGGTGCATCAGTGTCGTAAAACCTGAAAAGAGAGCTAAAAAGGGTTTGGGTGACCCCTGTAGTTACATGTCCCCTAGGCTTATGCAGCTGGGCTAATGGCAGTATCTGTCCACATGTTACCCCTACTTTCTTTCATGTCAGCCTTGGTGTGTGCATTAACTTCTGACTATACCCACCTATGAGCAGCGGCAGAGTCTCCATCACACAAAATGTTCTTGCCCTCCAGATCGGACCATAATTCTACTATATCAAAACACCTACCCTCAGACATTGTACCATGTTCAAGCGATGGCTTCAAGTTCAGCTGAGACCCATGGAGTCCTATAATAGGTCTCCTTACGCTTGGTTTACCTCATATACGAGGACTGTGGCATATCTGATGCAGGATCCACCATCTTTCCCAAATCAAGAAACATCAAATCTGCAAAGAACTCAAAAAGTCAAAGTTAACAATAGGTTCATCATTCAAATAACTAACAGTCTCTTGTGACACATAATCATGTTGTTCTATTCTATATTGTCAGCAGAAAATACTTATATATTTCAGTTACTCCCCCCTTGAACCTATTGTTAACAGCTACAAACAGTAATAAACAGGATGGGGCGTGCTAGAAAACAAATAATTTTAGAAACAACTCAGGTAACCAGTTAGAAAGGACTTGTAGAGCAGGGTGGAAAAGTTACATTAGGAGCCATAAAGAAAACACACTGTAGCTAAGCTTGTCCAGCCACTGCTATCTTTGTCTACAATGTAAGATCTACGACCCCCTGTGCTGGGAGTCTCCTCCTCCAAGCAGCTTCACAGCCCACATGGCCTTGCCCCCCTCCCTCTGACTTCTGTGTGTAAGTAGGACTACAGGATTCAGCAAGCTCCAGGCACACTTCTTAAAGGAACAGAGACACATTCATACAATCTCATTAGCAGAGAAGGCAGAAACACTGAACAAAGGATCACATCAGTCTCCAGATCACATAACACAATTACACACAAAGAACATTACACAGCAGATATAGGGGAGGCTCCTAATTCACTTAATATAGAACAAAATAAGTTTCCCTCTCTTTTTACTTCCTAAAACCAAAACATCAGCACAAAAATAATCTGTGCTACATCTTTTCATCAATCAGCATACACACACACACACACACACATGTTGTTTTAAAATTTCAAAACTTGGGACACCTTTTCAAAGTTGCATAACCGTTATCCTACAATGGGGAACAATCCTGATTTATAGAAGCATGGTTCATTACAAGAGAACACAGAATGTAACAGAGCAGAGTATACTGTGTACGTCTGAGAGGGTCCAGTGTTAAAATCAAAGATGGCGGCAAAACACTAGGGCGACACCCTTCCTCCTGCATTCCATCGTGGAACAATGGTACCAAATCCTTAATGGCGGATAGTGAATGTTTACACAGTATAGGTGTGGATATATATAAACTGCTGAGACAAAGAAAGGTGTGATTAGCATAATTAACATAACAGGACACAATATAAAGTTACAACACAAGTTTAACACACAACCATTGAACATAGACACATAAACAAAATCAGAATATCCTTTATTCCCTGAACTCTTGCACAAAAATTTCAACTTGGGATAAAACCCCAACTTGTGGATTGCGGAGGCGACGAAAGGGGAGTGGCCAGTTCCCCCTGCGTGATCTCCCATACCCATGCTATAGAGATTCAAAACTTTCCACTAACATGGTTTTTTTTTTCCTTTCTTTCAGATGCAACAGTTTAAATGACAATAACAAACAAACAGAATATAATCATGTCATAGCAAACCCCACTTTATAATCACCACAGATGTTCAGAACCTGTAAAACTATACTTGAAGTTACCATAATTTACCAAACTTTTACAACTTTCTTTATTAGATCCCAACCAAAATTTAAAGGTCTTTATAGCTGAACTTGTCACTGGTTTTACAAGGATTCACATTCAACTTCCAAAAATCCCTCTCTTGCTATAGTACACGCCTCTAAACCATGCTGTGAACATTCCATTGTCTCTCACTATGCCTCTATCCACTCTGAGAGCAGCAGCTTGTCTATGGGACTGACTACAACCTCACGTGCTGTTAACCTTTTCATTGCCTGTAACATGCTGCTTGCCTGCTCTCTGCACAATTAAATCATGGGGGTTAGTCATGTCCCTCAGGGACAGGCTCTTTTGACTTAAACATGGACCATATACATTCTCAACTTTCAGATTCAGTCCATCTACTGAGAACCCTGACTGATTGAGCCACATGGGACAGAAAAACAGCAATGCGTGGTTCATAAAACTGCAGAGGAAAGGTCCAGAACCCTGTCCCGTCTGGGGTTCAGACAAATAACCCGTCATAACCACCGTATTTATTAGCCACCATGTCCCGATTCACAAGTGAGGATACATATAATATAAGTAAACTCACCGTGATCAACTGAGATTCCGGACTCTCATCGGAAAATGACGGGGTTCAATTGAGGTGACGCGCGCGGGTTAAAGGCCTCTCTAGATTTCCGTCAAAGCAGTCTGGATCCCGGGTTTCGGCACCAAAATTGTTATAGCCAAAATATTGACTATATCCTGGATCAATCAGTCAGTCCAAATTAAATGAGCATGTTTGTGCACAAATCGCTAATAATGAGACAGACACAGAGTTCCGTATCAAACCAGCCATGCTCTTTGCCCACCTCAGCATTACTGACTCTTTATTGAAAGTACACACACTTTAGAGACAAAGAAAGGAGGGGTTACTGCCTCCTTGACATTCCTGAGCTGCTGTCCATCTCCCATTGGCTCCAAACTTCAATGTCCAGCCAGACACCTCCTTGCTCCAGTCTGTGGAATTCTGTTACAGGGTGTGTCAAAGAGCAATCAAGCCCCATCTTGGTTTTAAGATCCTTTGTCTCTTTGACTATGCAACCTCACCAAGGAAAAATTAGTATTTCGATAACAAACATGCAATACAAAGTATAAGAATCTTGATTCATGTTCTCAGACTTGACAGATCTCAATACCCAAAAAGGACAGACAAGTAACTTGACCAACCATCTCATCAGTAGACAATGGCACTCCAAAACATTCCATCATCTGTCCAAAAACTGCTAAAAGAAAAACACAAATCGGAGACTCCTGCAGACCAACAAACAAAAAATCGTCAAGGTAGTGCAATATGGAAGAGTGCCTCGACTCATACCGCACCACCCATTCTAAGAATCTACAAAAAATTTTGAAAAAATGGCAAGATATCGAGCACCCCATTGGTAAACACATGTCTACAAAAAAAACTTGCTGGCTAAGCTACAACCAAGCAAGTGAAAACAATTGGGGTGAATAGGTAACAATCGAAAAGCAGACTCGATATCGGATTTGGCCAAAAGAGCCCCGGGGCCAGCTTTCCTAACCAAATCAACCACCCTGTCGAAAGACATATACGAAACAGAGGAGTCCTCGCGCGGTATGCCATCATTTACCGACTCACCTCGCGGAAAGGACAAGTGATGAATGAGGCGGAATTTCCCTTGTTCTTTTTTAGGAACCAAACCAAGGAGGAGACACCCGTAAATTTTTAAACGGCATCTCCACAAAGGGATCGGCCATTCTGCCTAATTCCACCCCCTTCATCACTTTCTCCCAAGCCAACTCCGGACTCTCAACAACCGACTTAAGACTCTAACTCAAAACAGCAACAGATGAAAAAACAAAGGGAATGAAAAAGTCCACCGTGAAACCTTCACGCAACACTTCTGCCTCCTGTCTCTGGGGGTACAGATTTAGCCACGCTTCCAGAGCCGCCCTTCTCACCGGGGTTCTCCGGTGCACCGGAAGTACCCACTTTGGAGAACTGAAAAGGATGCTGCGACCTCTGAGAGAGGATTAACCCCTTCATAGTACGGCGCATGTCGGGTGTGTAACTATGTTGACCGCCCGGGAGCCAGGCGGCCGCCATAGCCGTCGGGTGTCTACTGCTTTAAGCAGTAGACAACCGGCTAATGCCTCCGATCGGTCCCCGGACGGCACATGGGCGCCGCCATTTTGCCGATGATCGCCGGCTCCTGGAGCATGTTCCAGGGCCGACGTCACGTTGGCATGACAGCCAGGAGCCTTTACAAGGCTCCCCGGCCGGTCTGCAAGCTCTTTCTTTTGCAGGCTGGTCTTTCTTTTGCAGCCTGCAAAAGAAAGGATAATTTTTTGCAATGCATTGCAATGCATTAGCATTGTAATGCATTGCATTAGTGATCAGACCCCCTGGGGTTCAACACCCCTAGGGGGTCTAATAAATGCAAAATAAATTTTAAAAAAAAGTAAAAAAAAAAAATATAAAAATATATAAAAAGTATTAAAAATTCAAATCACCCCCTTTCCCTAGAACACATATAAAAGTCCCGGCCCTGCAAAAAAAGACGCCCTATGCATCCCCGTACACTGATGTATAAAAAAAGTTACGGCTGTCGGAATATGGCGACTTTTAGAAAAAAATTTAACACAGTTTTGGATTTTTTTTAAGGGGTCAAAATGTAAATGAAACCATATAAGTTTGGTATCTCAGGAACCCTACCTAAACACAGAATACAGGGGACATGTCATTTTGGCTGCACAGTGAACGCCGTAAAACTAAATCCACCCCATTCTGAATTTTTTTCCTGCTTCCCAGTACATTATACAGAATAATAAATGGTGGCATCATGAAGAAAAATTTGTCCCGCAAAAATTAGGACCTCATATGGCTCTGGGAGCAGAGAAATAAAAAAGTTGTGGGGTTTAGAAGGAGGGGAGTCAAAAACGAAAAACGAAAATCAAAAAATGCCATCAGCGGGAAAGGGTTAATTGCAACCATACATCGGTCACCTTCGTGGCCCAACCAATACCAGGAGTCAGCGCCATATGACGCCTAAACTCCTCATCATAGCGCCACCAAGCCGCACCTCTGTGCAGCTTGTAGGCGCTATGAATAGTGTCCCAATATGTGAACAGCTCCGGCCCTTTCTCCTGAGCATGTTGACACAATATGTGGGCTATAATTGAAAAAGCCTGCATCCAGTTGCCAAAAGTTTTAGCAACCTTAGGCTTCCTGTCAGAACCCCTCGCAAAGGTGCGCTCTTTATCCACTGTCATCTGATCTGTGGATAAAAGCGACCACATGTCGATATACTCACATTTAACAATCTTCTCCCGAGTGTCCGCCGCCACATGTGTGCCGAGCGGAACCACTGTTAAATATTATATATTTACAATATTCTCTAGCAGACATGGGGTTAACACTCTACTGACATCATATCTGTTGTATTTTGGGTACATGGGTGCGGTTAGAGTACACCATTTTAGAAATCTCCCTACATAGCTGTAACATGGAAGGTAACACCCACTCTCATGAATATAAATGAGTGACAGACACACACGTCGTCGTCGTCGTCCATGAGGGGGATCCATGGGGAATCTATGGCAGGTCTGTCTGCCATCCCTCTCTGTCATCCTGGACAAGATGTCGTGAATATCCCAAGTCCACCAACCAGATGACAAGCATGAACCAAGCTGTAACTACAAGATATCCAGATGATTTAACTTCTCTGAAGATGTAAGCTATTGACAATTGACTGATATTTGTGTTATTTGGACATTTTCCCTGTTCCTGTGTTTTCCTTCAAGATATTAATAAACCTCTACACTGATTTATAACAAGCTGACTTCTTCCTATCGTGGACAAGGCCAGGTCCGGATATTTAACAGTGGACACAAGTCTCACCGGCAAATACAAGATATTTAACAGTGGCGAGCCAAGCACGGTCGTTTTTTTTTCCTGTTTTTCTCGTTCCGTTCACTTGCAATTAAGGGGGAAGAGAGGAGTATTTTGCAAGTTGTATGAATTGCAAGATTCAGGAAGACTTCGAAAAAGAACTTATATTGGTGAGATACAGATGACTGTTGTACGTGTTATATGATACGGAAGCCTGTGTGAGGAAAGCCTGTGAGGAAACACAGAAGGACCACAAGTGCCAGACGTACTGAGACGTTCTGATGACAGGGACCAACTGTTCCAAGGACAAGCTAAAGGTGAAGCTTTCTACAGTGGTGAGTAAAGATTTTACTTTTAAAGTATGGAAAAATTTGAGTCATTGTCTAAAAAATGTAACGTTGAGTTTAAAATTGTGGCTAGTGACAATTTAGCGAGTATATGGCAAGATTTATATACACAATGTGAGCAGGCAAATTCTAAGATTGAAAATAGAATTTGTTCTACAAAAGAGAAGCAGGTATTTAGGAATATAGCTTCTTTGGTAAAGATTTTTAATGACATGGTAACAGAGAAGAAATTAAGTAATAGTATGCATAAATCTGTTCAGACAGATAATGAGAAATCTCAATATGTTGATAAAGAGCACCATGTGGCAGTAATGGCCATAGATGGTGAGGAACAAATGATACAAGAAACTAAATTGAAATTAAAATCTCAGGAATATTTGATGAATCTGAGTAAAGCCATTCCCACATATGATGTAAAGATCCATGTGTGTAGAAACTCAGAAATTTTTGAAAGCCATGCAGAGAAATTTGATCTAAATATTGAACAGAGAAATAAACTGTTTAAATTATGGCTTCCTATTGATTTTACAGAACGTTTGTCTGCAAAAATGTCTTATGATAATGAGTCAAATGAATGGTTAAAAGACAGTGATGTGGATAGATTAAAGAAATTAATCTGGTGCACTAGAGGTGACAGCATGCCAACATCTGACATACTGAATGAGATAAAGATTGGCAGAAAAGAATGTACATATGCATTCATGTCTAAATTTGAGAGAACATACAAAACTGTCATTCAAAAGGTGAACTCTTCATCTATGGTGAAAAGTTTTGTTAAAAAGTTCAAATTTTTGGATGCAGTCACCCTTGCCAGTGCCTCAGATAAGAAGACTTTATTTGAAGCTGCTAGTTTATTGGACATGGCCAGAAGACATCAGAAACATATGTCAAATGTAAATCGAGTATGTCCAAAGCAAAAAGCAAAGCCTATTAAGAGACATCTGTCAAATCATGTTAAAGTGTCCCCTATTTATAGGAGGGAAAGTGACAAAATCTATGAGAAACGTAGGAAATTACATGTTGCATATAAACCATATGCCATGCAGGAAAATCCACAAATTGAAATTCCAGTATTAACTGAAATTAAAGAATTGCAGCCAGCCAAATCTATTGAGTATCTGCAAAAGAATGTATCTGGGAATGTACCAGTTGTCTCCAAAATGTCAGATCTTCCCAGTAACCAAGAGGAATTTGAGCTACCTAATATTTTTAGGAAAAGGGCAAGCTTGGCATTCTCTAATGACCTGGTGGAGTTATTGTGGGATGTGATTGACAGGAAGGTCAGGGGTCGAGTTTAAAAGTATCTCTGAAGGAATGACTGTCTATTGAGTATTTACTTATGTACTATTTGGCTATGTAAAGAGAAATCCCTTTTATATGAGGAGAAGTCCAATGATCAGGTATAATCCACATGATTATGTGATAATGTTTGTAAAATAATCCTAATTATGCTATTGTGAATAATACTATGGATCATATTATTATATATATACACACACATATAGGAGGAGAGCCTGATGTGTGGTGACAGATTTTTGTCATAGTCCACTCTCTGGATGCAGAGAGAGGAGGAACATGTTATGTACATTATATGAATATGATCAAATAGTACTAGGGATCCATAAAGTTATTAAATTTTCCATTGGTTAAAATCATTATTGTATTAATTTGGTTTTTGCTAAAGTTTATCTATTTTTTCTCATCAGATATAGATATATGGAAAAATGGATCAGTTCAATCAGTGATGTCCATTCATTCATCATTCTTTCCTTATAGCCAAAAGAATACATGGAGTGTCTAACTATTAATGAGTAAACTAATTTCACATGGTGTAACTAATAACAATGCATGATAAAGTGATAGAAGTTCTAACTTACCTCAAGCATGTTTTTCAATAGTTTCATGTAAAGTCCATGTTTTTAGGATTTTCAAGTTATAATCCATTATGTATGAAGGCATGCAACTAGGCATGGAGCTCTTACTTACTGTGAGAATAAGTGTTCGTTCATGTGGTCAGTTGATTGACAGCAACACACTGTGACCTGTGACCCTGATGGGCTGGTCAGTATAAGTGTTATGTGTGTTATGTGTCCACTGGTGTATACAACAGATCTGTGACATCACAAATAGGCCTAAGAAAATCAGGATGCATCCAACAAGGAAAAAAGGAAAATATATCCAACAAAGAGACGTCTATTTTCTTTCTATTTTCTATTTCTTTCTATTTTCTATTTCTATTTTCTTTTTCTATTTCTTTCTATTTTTTATCTTATATGATCCTCTATATTAAATTGGGAAATTAGCAAATATATGTGAAATCCATTGAAAGGAACCTCATATGTTTATACCTACAGGAAAACCAAGTGTTTAAGTCACATGAGCTGAGAGAAAAGGTGACAGCTGCACTACAAAGCAAGGTTATTTTAGTTTGTGAATATTTTGTAGCAAAAGAAGAAGCTTTTGACTAAGATATAGATAGCTCTTCAATATATTTGTTCAAACCTGACAAATAATAAAGGCTTATTGGGGTAATTGGATCATGGGATAATAAATATATTAGTTATGGTGGAAAATCTAGTTAGCTATAGCCAGTATTGCAGTATTGATTTATTGTATTATTATTCATTATGTATTCTTACATGTACACACACACTTGCATACACTTACACACATCAACATCTACAAACATTGGGAAAACAAACATTGGGAAAACAAACATTGGGAAAAATATGTCTTATATGCAAATGAGATAAGCTAATCATCTTCATGAAAGGAGAAGTATAATATCATCAAAGGATATGGGATATCAAGAGAGATCGTGGACAAGGCCAGGTCCGGATATTTAACAGTGGACACAAGTCTCACCGGCAAATACAAGATATTTAACAACCACCCCGCAGAAGATTGAATCACGAAAGGTTAAACCCTGAGGCAAACCCACCGGCGGAGCAGAAGATGCTCCGGATCCCGTGAGTGAGCCCGGGTCACTGCCTGGCTGTTCTAAGCAAGCTAAAGCTTTTCTTAAAACTGACGCTAAATCATTCTGAGACGAAGAAGGGTTAAGGGCAGACCAAGGTAACTCACCTGTTGTCTTGGCCCCTGTCTCCAAGGCCTGCGGACGACTTGGTGTGGCTGGGCAAGAAGGTGGCTCCACAGACGGACGAACCTCCCTTGGAGAGTTCCTGTGAGACGACTGGAGCGACTGCGGGACGGAGAAGGAGCTCTGGATCGGCGACGGAACAAAGACCTGGAAGAATGTCTTGAGGCATGACAAGGATTTTCGTCCCGTCACCGGGCATAGACATGCTGTGGCCCGCCAACAAGACGGGCCGCACGCTGCCATCGGAGCCGACACTCCCGACCACCCCATGCTCATCGTCCAAAGCAGCCCTGATACCGCCCGAGGGCGATGGAGCCGATTTCTTCTTACCAGCTCTCGGCGGGCTAGGGCTCAACCAACGCGGTGGGCGGGCTTCCCTCCTGGATCTTTGGACCTCTTCACCCACTGGAGCTGACGGCTGGATCAGACAGGATCCCAATTTCTTCAAGAGCCTGGCTCTTCCAGCCAGCTGGTACCTTTCGGACTGCAGCCTGGCCAACAGCATCTTCTCCATGTCGTCTGCCATGTCACAGTAAGTCGATATTAAGTCGATATGCAGCTCCTCTCACCACGCTTCTAGTAATGGCAGAGGTGGAGCCCCACACGTGTGTCCCCAGTTTTATTCAAGAAGCTCCACCTCCAGACATGTGACCAAAAACATCATCACTTTTAAATATAAACTTCTTTTTTAACCCAAATGCCGGCCCAACAGTCCCTGCCCCTTTCCCTATGCGGTTTAGGGGCTTCCACACTGCTGACCCAACATTCAACAGAGCTTCCTGATTCGGCTATGAGCAGAAATTGACATTGCATCAAATGGATTATACACATAAGTAACACAGCACAGCAGAAGACTATATGTTGATAGGAATAAAATATATTAAACCTGTTTATTTTTATTTTATTTTAGCTTACCTGCAGGGTTAGATTTAGATTGTTAATCCTGTTGTCCACTAGATGGCAGTATTACCCAAACTGTTCTTTGATTTTGTATTGTAATGTCAAAAGAGATGTGCAGCAATACTTTGCAAATTATGGTTTACCTGCATATAGTAGGTTTTATCTTCAAATATTATTACAGTACGTTTAAACTGAGTTTTGCAGAACCATGTAGCCAAAGATTAACCCCTTCCTGTTGGAGGCTTTTTCAATTTTCATTTTTGACTCTCCGCCTTCCGGACCCTATAACTTTTTTATTTTTCTGTTCACAGAGCCATATATTTCTGTTACAAGCTGTTCTTCATAGTGGTATCATTTACTATTCTGTACAATATATTGCGAAGCTGAAAAATAATTCAGAAAGGGGGTGGAATTGGAGAAAAAGTGCCTTTGTGCGACTTTCTTACGGGGCTTGTTTTTACAGCGTTTACTGTGCAGCCAAAAGTACATGTTACCTGAATTTTATGTTTCAGTAGGATTCTGGTGATACCAAATTCAGATAGTTTTATTTACATGTTATCTCCTTAACAAAAATCCAAAACTGTGTAAAAAAAAAAAAATTATTATGACACCCGTAACTTTTTTATATTTCCATGCATATGGCATCTTTTTTTATGGGACCAGATATATGTTTTAGCTACAGACATTATCTTGGTCTTAGTTTAAAGCCAAGATTCTTGGCTTTTAAACAAGACAAAGATATCAGCTCCAGTTCCCGCAAGGTTACTCTGAAGTTAGGTCAATTTAAAGTAACAGTCCAATGAACATGTTCTACTCGGGTTGAACAGTAATGCACTTTGCTCAAGCCCCTGAGTTCTGCTCACGTTTAACTGTAGGGGGTTAATAAATATCACTTTTAGATTGGTTTGCATTAAAAATTTCTTAGAGTTTGTCTTGTGCAGCTTGCAAGTGATGGCTGCATGTCATCATTCAACATAATCTATGTCTTTAGGATGCAGATAAGGTGAATACATGGAAGAACAAGCACAACTGGTCACTTTGATGCCTTATTTATTGTCTTAGATGCCATTACAGAGCCTTATTTCATGTTTGGAGGCCCCTGGGGAACATTATTAGATGTCTAGAGGCTATATACTGTGTATTGGGGCACTAGGAAGCATGCTGCTATGTGGAGGTCAGTAAGGACACATGATGTAAATGATGAATTTTTATATGTGCCTGTGGGGTGGTTGGGTGGAAACCGTAGGCTAGTGTATTCATATGGTGCAGTTGTGCTTCCATTAAAACTACATTAGCCAAAAAATTATTCAACAAGTTTCCACTGTAAATTTAACAACTGTGCTAAAAGCCACAGTAAATCTGCAGTTTTTTTTTTATCTTTTGGTAAATATTCTTTGAAAGAGTTAGAGGAAAAAAAAATTCCACGGATGCTCTGAATCGAAATAGGTTGGGAAACATTGCCTCTAACAGAAAGGACCTTCCCCTCCACTTTCTGAACAATCTTCTGTTAGGCATGCTGTGCTTTGTGTAGCTCAGCACGCCATCATTGTGCAGAAACATTGATTTCTTTTTATATTCATTATTTGCCTTTCCCCCAATATGTATATTTCAGCAAGTATTCGCTTATTTAGTTTCTCCACTCTATCTAAATACTTTTCTTCAGTACGGTCATGTGACTGTTACATCCAGGCGCTGATGAGCAGACAGTTACTGTCACATAAATATAATGAGCTCACATTGCATGCTTCATACCTATAAATGTATAGTATCTTAGATTATTTAGGGGTATATAGACAAAAGGATATTTGCACTGCCCCCAACTGGATTCAGCGGGACAGTTCCAGATTCTGGATCATGTCCCGCTGTCTCGGTCAGCTTCAGGCATGTCCCAGCTTCAACTCATCTGTATCTGAAGAAGTTGAATACAATGGTGAAGCAGGAGCCGTCCTTAGACAGCTCCTGCCTCACCACTCTTCCTCTTGTGTGCTCCGGCCCTGGGACCTGTAGGTGCAATGTGATGATGTCACTCATATTGCTCCTGCAGATCCCTACAGAGTGAAGACTCCAGGAGCAGAGACTGCTGAGAGAGCAGCAGGGGAGTAAGGAGAGCTGAGTATTAGTGTTTTTTTATGTTTGTTACCAAGAGGAAGACATTAAACTGGGGGGGTCAGATGACGGGGGTATTAGACTGTGGGGCCACATAGAGGAAGACATTAAAGTGTTGGAGCAGATGATAGGGGCATTAAACTGGGGACCAGAGGAGGGGGACAATAAATTGTGGGGCAGTGGCGTAACTAGGAATGGATGGGCCCCAAGGTGAAAATTTGACATGGCTCCCCCCACAACCAACCCGCACAAACCTGCACACACTATTATGCGCCACAGTGGCCACTGCGCACACTATTATGCCCCATAGTAGCGCCTTTACACAGTATTATACCCCATTGTGGACCACCCATGAACAATTATTATACTCTGGGGTATTTTCAGACCCTAAAATATAATGATTGGAGACTCAGGGGAGGATACAAACATAAAAAACAGTGTTAACCACTGTAGATGGAGGGGACATTATAATGTGGGGGCAGCTGGAGGAGGACATTTAAATGTAGCGGGAAGGGGACATTAGACTGTGGGGGGTAGCTGAAGGGGGACATTATAATGTGGGGGCATATCATGTTAGGGTGACTGTAGATGCATTATACTGTGTAGGGGCACAAAGAGAAATTGATGGGAGTGGGTGGAGTCAAAGTAGAAGTGGGTGAGGCTAAATTTGCCATCCCTCTTTCTGTCCTTGTTGGGAGGTATGACTGCCCCACAGCAGCTCTAGTACAGTCTTAACTTCCCATGTGATGATACTGTGCTATGCAAAGTTGTACTTGTTTTAAAAGGAGTCTACCACTGCCCCCCATAGTGCTATAGATGCTGTTAGAAGAATAAAAACAATACCTTTATTATGTTTCTGATCCCCAGAATGTGTAGAAAAAACACTCTTTATTCTTCACTCAAATGAGGATTTTGTAGCACGGGGGGAGTTTTCTTGTATTACTAAGCACTGCTGCAGCATCATCACTACACATGCCCATGCTGCATTCAACCTGTCCCCCTGGGCAGTGGGGGGAACAACTCACATTGCAAAAGTAACATAGTAAATGAGATTGGATCAAGACATAGGTCCATCATGTCCAACCTATAACTCTACAATGTTGATCAGGAGGAAGGCTGATGCCAATTCTGCATGTAAAAGGAAAAAATCCCAATTCCAAATCCAGCAATGAGTATAAAACCCTGGATCAACTTGTCTTTACCAAAAATTTACCCCCCCCCCAAAAAAAAAAAAAAAAAAAAACCAACAACAAACAAACACACAGTATAGTGTTACATAATGTCACATAGTGGCCCCTCCACACAGTATACTGTCCAACAGTGGCCCCTACAGTGTTAGTTCACCATCCACAAACTCTTATTATACCCTGGGGTCTCTTCAGACCCCTGGAGTATACTTATCGGTGGCCCAGCAGAGGTGATCAAATATGGGCCTCTTCAATAACGTCACAAATGTGGGTTATGACAGTGTCATTATGCATCGGGATGCTGGCCTGACCTATGTTACGTCTATAATTTCTGGTTCATCATGCGCCGGATACTATACTGGCTGCTGATGCTGCTGCTTTTACTGTATCCTATTATTCTTCCAATATTATTTCCCTTTGGATAGTCATCTAATTTTGCTTCCCAAAAGGAAGCATGGAAAAATTCCTCCATTTTGGCTTTATAGTGAGGGTCTAAGAGCAATGCCATCCAGTACTCATCCTTCTGCTTGATGATAATAATACATTTGTTGCTGTGTAAACAGCAGCGCATACAACCTTCCATACTTGCTAGTGTGTTCAAAAACCCAGAAGTCTGCTGTGGTTGCTGATCTTGACCAGCACGGTGGTCATCGCCATTATCATCATCATCATCTTTAAAAAGGATATGCCTGTTACATATCAAGAGCCCTCTCTGTATTCAAAGGAAAGTCTTACTTACGTAATGGCCGTTTTAAAGTGTCAAACTGAATTCAAACGGACGGATGGCATACTGATATGTGAACCAAGCATTAGTGATAGAACACAAAGTGGCAGATAATTGTGATATGTGGTTTTCAAAGTTTTAATCAAATTAAAATCTGAAAAGTGTGATGTGCAAATGTGTTCAGCCCCCTGTACTCTGATACCCATAAATAATATCCAGTGTAATCAATCACCTTAAGAAGTCCCTTAATTAGTTAATAGAGTCAAGATGTGTGCAAATTAGTCTTGGTATAAATACACCTGTTCTGTGGTATATTAAAGAACACTAGTGAAAAAAAGAACCATGAAGACCAAGGAACTCACCAGACAGGTCAGAGATACAGTTGTGGAGAAGTTTAAAGCAGGGTTAGGTTATAAAAACATATCCCAAAGAGTACTGTGAAAATCCATCATCCAGGAATGTAAAAAGTATTCTACAACTGCAAATCTATCCTATCAGTGGCCTCAGCGGTCACGTGAGGCGGCACTTCCACTAAAAAAACCCACGGAGCTGTAGAACCGGACTGCACTAGAAGACACTAGAGCACAGGGTACAGGTATGTTTGGAAAGAGTATTCTACAACGGCAAACCTACCAAGACATGGCCATGCACCTAAACTAACAGATTGAGCAATTAGAACAGTAGTCAGGGAAGCAGCCAAGCGGCCATGGATAACTATGGAGGAGCTGCAGAAATCCACAGCTCAGGTGGGGAATCTGTCCACAGGACAACTATAAGTCCTGCACTCTGCAAATCTAAACTTTATGAAAAGAGTGGAAAGAAGAAAACCATTGGTGAAAGACATAAGAAGTGTTGTTTGCAATTTGTCACAAACCATAAAGGGGACATAGCCAACATGTGGAAGAAGGTGCTGTGGTCAGACGAGACCAAATGTTGAACTTTTTGACCTAAATGCAAAGCGCTATGTGTGGCAGAAAAAGAACACTGGTCATCACACTGAACACACCATCCCCACTGTGAAACTTAATGTTGGCAGCATTATGCTGTGGAGATGCTTTTCTTCAGCAGGGACAGGGAAGTTGGTCAGAGCTGATGGGAAGATGGATGAAGCTAAATACAGGGAAATCCTGGAAGAAAACCTGTTGGAGGCTGCAAAAGACTTGAGATTCACCTTCCAGCAAGACAATGACCCTAAACATACAGCCAGACTATAGTGGGATGGTTTAAATGAAACAATATTCATGTGTTAGAATGGCCCAGTCAAAGTCCAGATCTAAATCCCATTGAGCATTTGTGAGATATGAAAATTGCTGTTCACAGATGTGTAAAGCTGGCAGAGACATACCCCAAACGACTTGCCATTGTAATTGCAGCAAAAGGTGGCTCTACAAAGTATTGACATTTGGGGCTGAATACTTTTGCACATAACAGTTTTCAGATTTTAATTTGATTAAAATTTTGAAAAAAGTGTTATTTTCGTTCTACTTCACACTTGAAATCTCAATAAAATGTTTATATTTGTGGT
Organism: Leptodactylus fuscus; assembly: GCF_031893055.1. Classification (NCBI taxonomy): domain Eukaryota; kingdom Metazoa; phylum Chordata; class Amphibia; order Anura; family Leptodactylidae; genus Leptodactylus; species Leptodactylus fuscus. Next base: position 135,062,715 of record NC_134268.1, on the reverse strand, counting down.
TGTAAAGTGACAAAATGTGAAAAAGTTCAAGGTATATGAATAGTTTTGCAAAGCACTATAGGTACTGATGCCCTGTGATATGCCACCTATGCCCGAGACTATGGGTCTACACTTTAGTTTGAAAGGTATTTATTCATGATGCATTTAGCTCGGTGGTCAAGCCTTATACACTTGAGAAAGGGTGTGTTTTAAGCCCGAAACGCGTTGTGTGAAGTGCATTTAATAAAGCCGTTTTGTTCACTTACCTGTGGTGGAAGTGTATTTCCTACAGTCTTTCACAGCGAAGTCTAGTCTTTATCCTTGATCCATATCCATTTACACCACGAGGGTGTTAGGAAGTCTTCTGCTACATCACACAGAGAGGGGCCCTCTCACAAATTGGTCCTACTGCTCTATACTTTGTTGTGGCTTGCATATAACCTGATAAGGAGAGAACCTCTCCTTATACCTAAGACTTACCCCTAGCTATACGGAATTACACTATTGGCCACTTGGCACTGTCATTTTGTTTTTTTTCTTTGAGCCATGAACAATTGGGTGTTTTGTTTTTTTTTTGCTGAGGCGGACCTACTGGAGCAGAGTAGAGTGTAATATAGGGTTGAGCGATCGTGTTCGGAAAAGATCGTTTTCCGATCGGTAATCGAGAAAAATTCACGATCGTGATCGGAATTCTGAACACGATTTTTTCTGGCGGGATCGAGGTTGGAGGTTAAGTTCCCACAATGCTTGGCTACTGGCTACTGGCCAATCATTGTGGGAACAGCTAACATGACGCTTGACTCTAAACATACAGCCAGACTATAGTGGAATGGTTTTGATGAAAGAATATTCATGTGTTGTACCCAGCCGCCATTACTTTTCACGAAAGGCGATCCCTGACTTGCAGGAGCATGTCAAGCAACAGATAAAGCATGCCCTAAAGCAATCTGTTAGTGCATGTGTGCATTTGACAACGAACACGTGTTCTAGCCAGCATGGGCACGGCCATTACCTATCTCTGACCGCACATTGGGTCAACATTTTTGACCCTTGTTAGAATGTGGACGGCAGTTTGTTCCAACCCGTAGGAGGGTCCTTCCGAATTCATTGGGGGTTTCAACTTCCCCTTCAGCTAATTCGGAAACTTCATTTCATGGGTCTGGAAATGCACCTAATTTGTATCGGCGTGCTAGCGGGCGAAGGCAGCAAGCAGTACTGAAATTAATTAGTTTGGGGGAACTGAGTCACACTGCCGAAAACATCAAAGATGCTATACTTGCTGAAACTGAGTTATGGTTTGGTCCACCAGACTCAAATAGCCTCTGTGGGTACTTATTCAGAGGAGGAGGATGAGGACGATTTGGATCAGGAGATTGATGTCACTGAGGAGGAGTCATTCCAGCAGTCCCAATCAACAGGCATTGTGCATGGATGGGGGGATGCAGAAGAGACTATAGTCAGCTTAGATGAGTTGGACAGTGATGAATCGCCACCAGGTACATTGGCACACATGTCATTTCATGCTAAATTGTCTTCTGGAAGATAAACATGTGAAAAACATCCTGGCAGATCCTGAATTGCCACTTGGCCCTATAGCATACTTTTGACTTGGGTGCCCCCTTAGCATAGCACAACCTTTCCTGGACCACACACAATATAACACCCCATTTAAACACACTATAATATCCCACAGTGGCCCCTTAAAATAGTATAAGGTCCCATAGTGGCCCCTGCACACAGCATAAAGTCCCATAGTGGCCTGAACCAAACCACCTGGCCAAAGATGCATCTAGGGGTTCAGCACAGGAGATTGACATGTCCAAGTGGGAATCCAGCTTAGGTATACCAATAATATCACCATATGGTGACCGTATAGTGGTATATATTGGCTCTACACAGGGTTCTGCAGACGATTTAAGTGAATACAGTACCATGTAGACACATTTTGTTACTTACAGGTGACATCTCTGGGATTTTATTGTCATGTTTATTGTGTATGTTTGTTTTAAGGTCATTTGATTATACTTGACAAAGGGGAGGCTAATCCCCGAAACACATGGTTCTACATTGCTGGTATTAAAGAGACATTTCTTCCACTCTTGCGTCCTCTAGATTTGTCATTTTCCACCTTTTCCTGTGAGCTCGACTGGTTTTCCTGTTCTTCTGATTCTCCTGTTGTATGACGTCTGGCTCAAGGCGCTGGTACTGGTTGTTGCCACCTCTCACCTTTATATGCTGTCATTGTTGTGACTGATTCACAACAACTTCAGGTGAGGGGTCAAACAGGATTTATCTTTATGATTTATTGTACATCTGTTGCCAATTTTATACAGATCTACACTATGGTCAGTCACTCAGTGTCCCTTTTGTTTTTATGAATACTGAATAGGACTGGGACATTACCATACAGTCCCAAAGTCTGTGCTAGCAGTAACAGGGTTGTTACTGCTAGCACAGGCTTCGGGCCTGTATGATAATGTCCCAAACTATGTTACGTCTGGGACATTACCATACAGGCCCAAAGCCTGCTAGGATTAACATCGGATCCTGGAGAGGTGAGTAACGCTGTTTATTATGTTCCCTCACCTCCCCTGGGGCTCCGATTATTATACTCAGGGGTTGGAAAAGACCCCCAAGTATAATAATAGAGGTAGTGGGTTCGCGGCCTGTGCCGCCCTCCGCGTCCTATAGCAGAAGGTGAAGTGGGGGGGCAGCCATGAGCAGGCCCGGAGAGGTTGGTAATTAGGCCGCTACCTGCTGGGGATACTCCAGCGGCGTATTTAAAAAAAAAAAAAAAAAGTATGTTACTTACCTACCTTGCCGCTGCTCCTGCTACCGCCACCTCCTCCATTCACCCGGTAATAAGACGTCTGCGTCTCAGCGCAAGAGACATAATGACGCCACCTGAGCTGAGACGCAGAGGTTTAATCCAGCTCAGGATAGGGTCGCTCGGTTTGTTTTCAGAGCAGCCCTGTCCTATAACTAGTTAAGAAAAAAAAAAAAAGGAAAAAAAAAAAATCAAATTGCCGTGGCTGCCTGAGGCGGCCGCTTCACCTCCCCTCATTAGTGGTGCGGCCCTGGTGATTAGTTCTATGCTAAATTTACTGCTGACAGACTCCCTTTAAAAATGGATGGTATGGATGCAAAAATGGCTGTGAAAAATTAACCACATCATTGGTTTATTATGACTGCCATGTGAATAACGCCTAAGGCTACACTGAAAATTTCTATAGTGTTACTGATTGATTTTCAAGCCATAGTGGCAGTTCACACATTTGGCTGCAACTCAGTATATTCCATTGGACGGCAGACACAGTTCAATAATTAAAGATCAATCAGCACTTGATGCAGTGACACAAAAAAATGTCAACGCATCTCCAAATACTTGATTGAAAATAAAGGGTTAATATGTTTGTTTCGTAATTCAGTCAACCAGTGTGTCTGATCTTTAGTATAATGTTTTAGGCACTGATGAACATGAAGGCCCTTAGAGAGAAAGTGCCACTACAATTTATGAGTCACCCATTTCTTCTCTGACTAAATCTTGTCGTGTGTTTGCTTGTCAGGATGAATTTCAATCAGTATTTCCCTAGGGCCAAAAATTTTCTACTCATCTGACTCCTAACAGTTAATATCCAATAGACACTTTATTAAATTCCGAGTCCTGTAACATCAAGCTACATATGCTGATTAATATATACTGAAGGCAGACCTGGGAGCCGCCATCTGGAGCCATTTAACTAACACCATAGAATCTAAAGGGTTAAATGCCCAGGACTGGAGGTTCCCAATCCTGGGGATTAGTAGCAGTTGCCCCTGATATGAGTACACAGTGAGTGCAATAAACCCCAGCTTATCTAAATGCATACGACATACATATGGCTGGCGTTGGCGGGAAGGGGGGGCAAACTGGGCAATCGCTGCTATGTTGCCAGTGTTTAATGCAGTTTTGCATTGCATTTGTCAGGATGGTTACCAATATATTTCCTAAAATTCTAGATATCCTTGTACATGTAAATGATGAAGGCCAAATAAAACTGTCTTTTTAAATTGAATTGAAAACCCTTAGGCTAGGTCCACATCTGCACTGGCCTCTTCGTGTTCGGGTCTGACCCCATTGACTAGAATGGAATCCTCCATTTTAAAACTGAAAGAGGAGCTTTCACGTCCTCTGGCAACCGTGATATATTGTATACCACTAGAAAGCTAACAGTGCTGACAGTCAGCTTTCCCAATGTGCATCCCAGTGCTGGTCATATTGGTGCTGTTAGTTTCGGCACATATATTTCTCCACTGTCAGAAGGGCGGAACTTAATGCTCAGTGTCATTTCTGAGCGGTAAGGAACTACCCCCCCCCCTTAGGGTACTCTTCCATTGCATTGTACTGTCAGCCAGTGCGCATCTTCCACTTCCTTCTCACTAGAAACATAGAATAGGAGTCAAGGTTCCGGGTGGGACTTCCTCTTGCACACAGCCTGGGCGCATCTTCTACTTTCCTCTTGGAAGCTATTCTATGGTATCACTAGCAAGAAAATACAAGATGTACACAGGCTGACCCCAGGCTACTCTGTATGCAGGGTCAGACTGGCCCACCGGGGAACCAGTGAATCCCCCAGTGGGCCCCAAGCCTTGACTATCAGTCCTCGTTTTCACAATGCAGATGCATTGACCAGAGGCCCGATCGGGATGTCAGGGGCTGGTTCGGGCCCCTGGCCAATGCATTTGCATTGACAAACTGAGGACTGATAGTGGTCCGGGGCCAGATCTGTAACCTCGGAGCCCCAGGCTGCCGGCAGCACTTGAATGATTAAAGATGGCCGGCTGCCATCAGTTTCCCAGGGCCCTGACACTTACACAGAGGCCTCATGCCAGTGTTATACTTTCCCTATTAATACAGGAAAAGTATACATCGGGAGGACTGAAGACACCCTGTGCAGCAGCTGCAGCTTCCCCTACCGCTATCATCCAACTCTCTGTGCAGCCCGGACTTCCACCCTCCCCTTCCCAGCAGCAGTGCTATCATTCTGAACTCACAAACAGGGCAGCAGTCCTGGCTCTTACCACCACCAAGCCTGGCTGAGCCACAGAGCCCAGAGAAAAACTGATACCCCCCCCAACCAAGCATCAGCCATCTGCCAAGCCAAAACCCCCAACATGCCCTGAACAAGGCTGAAATAAAAGGAGTAATTGAGAGAGACAAAGATAGGTACATCAAGGAATGGAGAAGCGCAATAAATAACTCCAAGAAACTCACCGTGTACCAGTCATTGCAAAGAGACTACACCATGGCCACCTACCTGGAGAGAATACGCCACCCCAAACACAGACAGACCCTGAGCCAGTATAGACTGAGCGCCCACAACCTGGAGATGGAAACGGGGCAACACAGGCAGACGTACAAGCCATGGGAGAACAGACTGTGCCAGCACTGCGACCAGGGGGCCCTAGAAGACGAGACCCACTTCCTGCTACATTGCACCAAATGCTGAGCTGTGAGGGCCGTCTACTTCCAAAGACTCTCTGCCCACATCCCAGACTTCATATCTGCAGACGAGAAGAGGAAACTCTATATCCTACTGAGAGAAGAAGAGGCCACTGTGGAGATCGCTGCCCAATACGTGTCCAGCTGTCACCAAACAAGAGGAAGATGAGACCCCACTGACTGTTATACCCCAAACCACCCACCCCACCCCATCTCCCCATATAGCGGCCACCAACTAAGAGGAAGATGAGACTCTACGGACTGTTATAACCCAAATCAACCACCCCACCCCCACCAATTCCCCTCCCCCCCCCCCCGACTCCAACTCCCCCCAACACTTTACTAGCTTTCGCAATGCCAAATATCTATTCGGACGTGCCAATAAAGCCTGTTTGATTTGATTTGAGTCATCGCTTATTCCTTATATCGTACTGTGTGGGGACAGGAGCAGTCTACAGCCATGCTGCACTTCCTTCTTCACAAATGTGAGTATATTCTTTTTTTTTTTTTTGTAAATGTAATAATTAATATGTATATGTTTATATTTGTTTAACCCTTAAGTACTATCATGGTGTCTATCATACACCACTACCATACACATACAGTCCTATGAAAAAGTTTGGGCACCCCTATTAATCTTAATCATTTTTAGTTCTAAATATTTTGGTATTTGCAACAGCCATTTCAGTTTGATATATCTAATAACTGATGGACACAGTAATATTTCAGGATTGAAATGAGGTTTATTGTACTAACAGAAAATGCGCAATATGCATTAAACCAAAATTTGACCGGTGCAAAAGTATGGGCACCTCAACAGAAAAGTGACATTAATATTTAGTACATCCTCCTTTTGCAAAGATAACAGCCTCTAGTCGCTTCCTGTAGCTTTTAATCAGTTCCTGGATCCTGGATAAAGGTATTTTGGACAAACAATTCAAGTTCAGTTAAGTTAGATGGTCGCCGAGTATGGACAGCCCGCTTCAAATCATCCCACAGATGTTCAATGATATTCAGGTCTGGGGACTGGGATGGCCATTCCAGAACATTGTAATTATTCCTCTGCATGAATGCCTGAGGATTTGGAGCGGTGTTTTGGATCATTGTCTTGCTGAAATATCCATCCCCGGCGTAACTTCAACTTCGTCACTGATTCTTGAACATTATTCTCAAGAATCTGCTGATACTGAGTGGAATCCATGCGACCCTCAACTTTAACAAGATTCCCGATGCCGGCATTGGCCACACAGCCCCAAAGCATGATGGAACCTCCACCAAATTTTACAGTGGGTAGCATGTGTTTTTCTTGGAATGCTGTTTCTTTTTGGACGCCATGCATAACGCCTTTTTTTATAACCAAACAACTCAATTTTTGTTTCCAAAATGAAGCTGCCTTGTCCAAATGTGCTTTTTCATACCTCAGGCAACTCTATTTGTGGTGTACGTGCAGAAACGGCTTCTCTCTCATCACTCTCCCATACAGCTTCTATTTGTGCAAAGTGCGCTGTATAGTTGACCGATGCACAGTGACACCATCTGCAGCAAGATGATGCTGCAGCTCTTTGGAGGTGGTCTGTGGATTGTCCTTGACTGTTCTCACCATTCTTCTTCTCTGCCTTTCTGATATTTTTCTTGGCCTGCCACTTCTGGGCTTAACAAGAACTGTTCCTGTGGTCTTCCATTTCCTTACTATGTTCCTCACAGTGGAAACTGACAGGTTAAATCTCTGAGACAGCTTTCGCTGAACAACTATGTTGAACAATCTTTGTTTTCAGATCATTTGAGAGTTGTTTTGAGTAGCCCATGATGCCACTCTTCAGAGGAGATTCAAATAGTAGAACAACTTGCAATTGGCCACCTTAAATACCTTTTCTCATGATTGGATACACCTGGCTATGAAGTTCAAAGCTCACTGAGGTTACAAAACCAATTTTGTGCTTCAGTAAGTCAGTAAAAAGTAGTTAGGAGTATTCAAATCAATAAAATGATAAGGGTGCCCATACTTTTGCACCGGTCAAATTTTGGTTTAATGCATATTGCGCATTTTCTGTTAGTACAATAAACCTCATTTCAATCCTGAAATATTACTGTGTCCATCAGTTATTAGATATATCAAACTGAAATGGCTGTTGCAAACACCAAAATATTTAGAACTAAAAATGATTAAGATTAATAGGGGTGCCCAAACTTTTTCATAGGACTGTATATATTTGACTTATATATGGTATATGAATTTATATAAATGTATATATGTTATTATATATATGTGTGAGTATATATGAATGTATAAGAGATAAGATAAGATATTCCTTTAATAGTCCCACAATGGGGAAATTTCAGTGATACAGTTTCATAGATGGTACAGTAGTATATAACAAGAGAGAAACACACACAAGCTCATGGCAGATAGAGAAATCCTAGGAATCATAGCAACTAAAAAAGAAAGAAACACAGACACACTGCAGGATCATTTAGTTCTCTGTGCGGATTGATGTTAATAATAATACAGCTGACTGTGGTTGTAGGACACAAGGAGGGGTCACAGCATGTAGATATAACAAGCAGAAATTTTTGCAGAGGTGGGGGACATAGTCAGCTATCATGATACATGTGGTAGTTCTTGGTAGGTGGTGAGATCTCCTGCTCACCGCTGATAGTTCGGTATCTTACATCAGCACTATTGTCCATTAACCACAAAAAAAAATGCCCCAAATGTCCTTCATCACAAGCCCTCCTCCTCCTCCTTTCTTCTTACCACTGTGTTCTACTGCCCCAAAGAAGTCAGAAACAATCCAGGTATACATGGTGCTGCTCTCTTGCCATGCTTCCATAACTCCTGGGGTAGGTGGGTGATGGTTCCCAGGCTGTAGCAGAGTCCTACATGTCCACAGTAGAAGAAAGAAATACCAGTCAGCTGTAGGCATCTTCACGCATCAGCAATAGATGCCAAAAAATCATCTCCTTGAAGAAGAAGTCCACACTTCCATGTAGGTTTTCCTCCATGCCGCATGCTGTCCTGGGGGGATGGTAACAGGCACATGTGTGCACACAGGAAACCAGCTGAACCAGGTCTTGTCATTGTCCATGCTTTACAATAGAAACAAAAGGAACAAAATACTCCACAGGGTCTTCCAGTCGAATTATAGTTGCTAATTCATAGTGCTAGATTGCTTAGTTACAGGATTCTTGAAGATACAGAGAAAAAGAGTGAGAAAGGAAAGATAAAGATAAAGGTTGCTCCAAGCTTGGAGCACTGTATCAGGCAGCCAGCCACTCAGGGGGGCGGCACATAGAGATATATCTATCTATATCAGATATATCTATCTATCAGTGTGTAGGTATATAGTGTGTGCAATCCCATCCACACATTGCAGAAAAATACACACAGTGGACACACTGCAATTTCCAAAACTGTTGCGGTTTTGGAAATCGCATCATGTCACTTATACGTACAGAATCACCTATAGTGTCCCTATAGGTATAAAGGAAGTAGAAAGTCCTCAGTGGAAAGCTCTGCGGAATTTCTGCAAAAAGCGCTGGGGGAAAAACTGATGCGTTGCCGCCGGGGATTTTCCTGTAGCACTTTTTTGCTGCGGGACGCTGTGTTAGGCCTTATCCAACAGTGAGATGCAGCTAAAAACACTGTGGAAAAAATTTGCGTCGAATCACAATGTATTTTCTCCCACAGTGTTTTTCATTGAGCTTTTGTCCCAGCACCCCATTGTCCCCACCTGTGTCTGTTCAGTCTCATGGCCTTATTTCTGGAAATCCTGTATCTAATTGGTCTCAGCAATCACATGAGGTGCTGCATCTCAGATGTAGCAGGGTTCAGCGCACAGTCAGCTCTGCTACATCTGAGATGCAGCAGGGTTCAGCACACAGTCAGCTCTGCTGCATCTCAGGTGTAGCAAAGCTCAGCGCACGGCCAGCTCTGCTACATCTGAGATCAAACCACAATGGAGACTGCTGTGGACTGATCTTAGACTCCTCCTCCTCCGGCAGAACCAGCGTTCATTGTATGGCATTCGGCCAATCAACGCTGGTCAATGCAATCCTATGAGAAAAAGTCAGCTCCCGCATAACACAAGCTGACAGGGATCCCGACGAGATAGAGCCCCAAAGAGCTGTTTGAGTAACATTCCCACCTAAAGGTAATTCCTAGCTAACCCTGCCAGTACATCTATCCCTGTCTCACAGTCACATAGTTCACAGTCTCATATGAACCGAATCTGAATTCCACCATTCATATAAAGTGGAGGTCACCTGATTTAGCCAGCCAATTACTTTTTCCAATTTTTTTTTCGATGCCTACGTTGTTGTAGTTCCTGTCCCACCTCCCCTGCACAGTTATTGGTGCAAAAAAAGTGCCAGGGAAAGTGGGAGGGGATACAAATTTTTTTTGCGTTTGCCGTGTGGTATTCGATTGGAATCGAATATCTCGAGCAGCCTGATATTCGATCGAATATCAATTCGATCGAACGCCGTTCGCTCATCTCTATTCATAATCATTTAGTTTTCTGTACGGAGTGATCTTCGCTTGGTCTGATGTAGATTGTTGGAAGGGAGGACCTGCGATAGCGCTCCTTCTCACACTTGGGGTGAAGCAGACGGTCACTTACAGTGCTGCCAAGTGCCATCAAGGTCTCATACATGGGGTGGGATTTGTTCTCCCGCATGGAGCTCACCACAGACAGTATCCTTCTGTCACCCACCACCTGTACTGGGTCCAGGGGGCACACCAGGACAAGCGGGCCCTTCTGATAAGCCTGTCAAGTCTACTTCTGTCCCTGGTTGATATACTGCTCTCCCAGCAGGCCACACCGAAAAAGATGGTTGAAGCAACCACAGAGTTGAAGAAGGCCCTAAGAAGTGGTCCCCGGACTCAAAAGGCCCTCAGGTAGAGTCTGCTGTGACCCTTTCTGTGCAGAGCCTCCAGGTGATCAGCCCAGTCTAGTTTATTATTGAGGAGCACACCCAGGTACTTATTGGTCTTGACTATCACAATACATGTCCCTTGGATCTCCACCGGGGTCGAAGCACTTCTCCGTTTACTAAAGTCCACCACCATCTCCTTGGTCTTCCCAGTATTAATCCTGAGGTGGTTCTGCTGGCACCATTCAACAAAGTCCCGGTTTAAGTCTCTGTATTCCCTATCGTCACCATCAGTGATAAGGCCTACTATTGCAGAGTCATCGGAGTACTTCTGTAAGTAACAGCTGGATGAGTTGTGCCTAAAGTCAGCAGTACTACAGATCACAGTGTCAGACACACAGTCCCAGGCTCTCACATACTGAGGGTGGTTTGTGAGGTAGTCTAGGATCCAGTTTTACATTCCAGTATTTACATTCAGGGCTGGCAATAAGGGGGGAGGGGGGCAGACTGGGCAATTGCCCAGGGCTCCCGTCCCTAAAGGGATCCCCCAGGAAACAGAGCCTGATGACTCAAATCTTGTCAGGCCAAGCAACATTGATAACGGAAAGGTACCTGGCGTCATGTGCTGCATGGCCCTTTTCCAATAGAGACTTGCCCAGGGGAGGGCTGTAAAAAATAAAAAATTTTACTCACCTCTCCTGGACATCCATTGTTGTCTTCTGACCATTTATGGCCTAATCACAGGCCTCAGCGGTGATGTCCAGGATGCGTGATGTCAGCAGCAGACCTGGTGAGTAAACTGGCAGAGCAGAGGTATAGCTGGGGGGGGGGGGATGGCAGAGGGTGAAGCGGACCTGGCCACACTCTTCTTGTAAGAATTGCTTTTTCTTTCTGGATTTCATAGGCGAAGTTTGCTCTGAATCATAGAGAAATCTGAGCATCTCTCTTCATTGGACAAGCTGAAAGGATTTCAAGCCATCTTTGCAGATACAGAGAAGTCACTGGTTTCTTTTTCTTTAAATACCACTCTGTTCTGTGTCTGTACCGCATTTAATATGTAGGCACAAAAAAATGCACAAGAAATATGATGGGGACAAGTGCATGGGATTTATCAACGTTATGCCCAATTAGTAAAAAACACCAAGAATTAAAAGGGCACATAAAAGGTGCAACTGTGCACATGAGTAAGAGCTTGAGGAAGCATTCTTCTTGTAACTGTGGCAAATCTGTCAGTCCCAGTTACAAGAGAAATCAGGGGGAAAAAAAATTTAAGACAGGGGTCGACAACCTCTGACACGTGGCAAGTATTAAATTAAGAGAGAACATCCCTTTAGGAACTCTGCTACAGCAGAGCTTTAGAACTCTTTGCTACCCTCTCTTCCCACCAATGAGAGGGCTGAAGAAAGTACAGGAGGCGGAGATTCATCACAGTACAGCACAAGGACCCCTGAATGCATCTCTGCAAAGGCACCTGGAGGAAATCTCCTCCAGCAAAGTGAAAGGAAAAATCAACAACATGCCAGATTCAGCAGGACAGTCCCGGATTCCTGTTCCTGTCCAACTGTCCCTGTCGGCGGAGCCGTATGTACCAATATCAACTCATCTGATACAATAATGAAGCAGGAGCCATCTGCAGACAAATCCTGCCTCACCACTCTGTGTGAAGCACATCCCTGTGTGCTCCAGGCCCACAAGCTGTAGGCGTGATGTGATGACATCACCATTCCTCCCAACCTTTCCAAATTCTGTGGCACAGTCCCGGATTCAGGGTTGTGTCCCACAGTCCCAGTCGGCAGGGGGTATGGCCTGGATTCAATTTATCTGCGTCCGGAAAGGACGCAGATGAGTTGAATACAGTGGTGAAGCAGGAGTCGACAGCCCCCGCCTAATCACTTTGCTCCTGTACTCCTACTGTCTTGTGAGATTGCAGGGTGAAAGGGGAGTAATAGGATTGCGTAGCATGGAACTGCATGTTGGAGTAGGCTGAAAAGAGAGTGATCTTTTACATGAGACTGTATCCTGGAAAATCTGGGAGATTGGATTGATGTTTAGGGTGGTATAGGAGTCCCTGGAGTACCATTGGCATTGAGGGAGACAGGGTTTTTTGGGGTCCTGTTGTCATCTGGAGGAGGGCAGGGGTCCTTAAACTGGGGGCAACTGGAAACATGAAAATGGGGATAACTGTAGGAGGACATTAAATTGAGGGTACCTAGAGGGGGACATTAACCACTTCCGGACCACCCATTGTGTATATATGTATGTCTGGAAGGTGTTTGCCTTGTTCTGCAAGGACATACTGGTACATCCAAGCAGAATCGTGCAGCTGCTGAAACAGGAAGACGGCTGTAAGTTCAGCTTGAGCTCCCAGAGAGAAGGCAGGGCATGTTTATTACTTTCCCTGCCTTCTCGATTTCTGTGTATACAGCACTCAATGAGCACTGTATACACAGCTATGGGCACCGCCATGATGCGGCCACCCTCTGACCCGGCGGTCATGTGATCTGTATAGAGCAGCCTTCAAAAGAAAAGCACTGCAGGCCGGGGAATCTTTACAGAAGTGCTGAGGGGAATCCCCGGCAGAAACGCTGAGGGCAGACCTGAAGGAGGACCTCGGCTGCCAGGGATTCCCCTCAGTGCTTCTGCCGGCGGCCAGCCGCAGTTCCCCTTTAGGTCTGGCGGCCGAGGTTCTCCTTCAGGTCCGCCCCTCGGCGCTCCTGCCTGCAGCAGGGGATCTCCCTCAGCACGGCCGAGCCTATCCTTCAGGATCGCCGTTGAGAGAGCAGTCGCGTCCGCTCCCTCCACAGGATCGGGACATCACCGGAGAGCATCTCCGCTGTAACACTTACAGCGGAGATGTCAGAGCTCATGCCTGCAATCTCTGATTGAAGGCATTAGCTCCGGTATTACCGCTGTAAGAGTTACAGCGGAGATGCCGGTTGGTATGGCGACCGCTCTGGAGCAGAGCGGCGCCATTATAGTTACAGACCCGGCACCCAGACCCGGGATACAGACACTGGAGTGGGTGCCGGGGCCGCAGCATCGCCACGCTCCTGCCAGGATGCTATTCATTTCAAACTGCAGAAGTACTTACAGTACTTCTGCTAGCAGGCCCGAAATTCAAATACACAGCGGGTGCGGGCCTGAGCTTACATGGCCACATCACCCGGCATGTGATGAAGTGGGGGGGGGGGCAGGGTCTGCGTTCTGGGCCTGCTAGCAGAAGTACTGTACAGATACAACCAGGATACAGAATATATTAAAGAAAAGGAAGAGGTAATAAAGCCTCAGACCCTCGACATATGACTTATCTGTAGACCACAGAGGATTGTGTACCCCTGTGTTAGCGGTGAGACGTAAAATTTCCCACTGATACCGGACATTAATACTGAAATAATAAAAGAGATCATATGACCTCTATATTATGAAAAGAAGGAAATAATAAGCATAGCAGGTTATGAGGTAGATCTGTATGACAGTATAACCCAATGAAAACTGTAACTTTGTATCCCTATAGAAATATGTCTATGGCCAAGGCTTGTTAATAATAAATACATTACATCTTTTATTAACTGTTTGCTAGCATAGAGATAATAAATGATAGCCAAGTGATGCAGCAGTGTGCCTTCTTAACCCTTAAGTGAAAATAGATTTTGCTGCACACACTGTTTTGTGATCAAAGGAATATAGAGATTTATTTTACAATATGGTTAACGCCTTTTGACACAATGCAAAATATTGGCATAGAAAGACAGGCTAGATCAATTGGATATGACGTTTCGGTCCTTAGACTTTCATCAGACGCGATCTAGTGTGGTAGCAGGATCAGTATAAGTGTCAAGGCATGCCCACTTAGACCTTCATCAGACGCGATCTAGTGTGGTAGCAGGATCAGTATAAGTGGGCATGCCTTGACACTTATACTGATCCTGCTACCACACTAGATCGCGTCTGATGAAGGTCTAAGGACCGAAACGTCATATCCAATTGATCTAGCCTGTCTTTCTATGCCAATATTTTGCATTGTGTCAAAAGGCGTTAACCATATTGTAAAATAAATCTCTATATTCCTTTGATCACAAAACAGTGTGTGCAGCAAAATCTATTTTCACTAGTATATTTGGGTCGAAGGACCTTTTTTCGCTAGCACCACATATAATTTTAGAGTGTGCGGTACCATTGACTTTTTTGCTTCTTAACCCTTAAGGACGCAGAGTAGTTAGTATGTTAGTGCTAGGCAAATTTTTCATGTTTTCCTTCCCCGCCTTCCAAAATTCATAACTTTTTACTTTTCTGTTGACAAAGATATCTGAGAGCTTATTGTTTGTGTGACAAGTTGTAATTCATTTGCCACCATTTTGAGGAACAGATAATGCTTTGAGTAGTTTTTATTATCGTTTCTTGGAGGTCCATGTGAAAAAAAAAACAATTCTATCAGAATTTTTTGCATTTTGTCTTTACAGCGTTCACTCTGATATGGCAACTTTGTCCAGCAAGTCATTACAATTACGGCAATAACATATTTACAGTATATTGGTTTTATTAGGTTTTACCACTTTCACAAATAAAACATCACTTTTTGAAAATGAATGATTTTCCTGGGGGTTACTATATTCTGACACAATTTTTTACTGTTTTGTTGATGAAGATATTCGTGTGACCTTAATTTGCAGGAAAAGTTGTACTTTTTATTGTACAAATGTGTGGTATGTATGAATTTTAATCACTTTTTATTGCTGTTTTTTGGTGGAAAGCTAAGAGACCAAAATACATTATTTTGTACATTGTGGTATATTTTTTTTACAGTGTTCATTGTACAGGATTAATAATGCTGTTTTTGGATAGTAGGGACTAATACGTAGGGATACTTAACATGTTTGTTTATTTTTTTCTTTGTTATGTGTCTTTTAATAGTAAAGGTGGATGGTTTTTTAACTTTTTATTGTTTGTGTATTTTTGATTCTTAATTTAATTTTTTTTTTTTAATACTTTTTACTGTCCCATAATGCAACTTGAACCTGGGGATCTGATCCCCAGTGCATTGTACTGCAATATATATATATATATATATATATATATATATATATATATATATATATATATATATGTTATTTTGTCTTTTTCTTAAAGGGGTTGTCCCATCACAAGGATCCTATCTATACTGCTTGATAATGTGAATGTAAGACTTTTCCTAAATACATTGCTTCAGCAAAACTGCTTTGTTTGTCCACTATCTTTCTTTATTCATTTTTTTTTGACACATCCCTTGACTTATCTGGTCATAAGTCAAGTGATGTATCTGCTGCACTGAGGGGGGAGGGAGCAGGGGCTAAGTACACGGGAGCGAGCCTGGAAGGGGGGGGGGTAGTTTACCCTTTGGGAGGAAGGGACCGCCAATACAGACTGTGCCAGCGTCTACACTCCCTGGCATCCGCCTCTCTATTACAGCAGATGCCGGGGAGTGTAGACGCCGGCACAGATGCCTGCAACATCGCTATGTGCCTGCCCTGCATGAAGCCAGCAGTTGCAGAAGCGATGCTGCTATTCCAGAGGGGAGGGGGGGTGGAGGAGCGGAATAACAGGAACTCCTGCCGCTGCTGGCTTCATGCAGGGCAGGCACATAGCGATGTTGCAGGCATCTGTGCCGGTGTCTACACTCCCCGGCATCCGCTGTAAATATTACAGTGGATGCCGGGTTTGTAGTCGCACTGTGAAGGCTACACTGGTCTCACTAGCTATGAGCGTGCACGCAGGTCCGGCGGCATCTCGCCGCTGGCTTTGCATATGACACCCCGCCCACCAATGACACAACAAAATCGGAAGACAGAAGAATTTTCAGCAACAAAGACTGGTGAGTATGCGACGTGGGACAACCCCTTTAAGTGGTGGTATGGTAGCAATTTGAGGGGGTTGGGCCCATGTGGAAACTTTGCCACAGGGCTCATGGAATTTAAGCTACACCTCTGTTCAGTCAAAACTAGCATAGAAGCAGAGCTACACCCCTTATACTGTTCAGTCTGAGGGGCCGTTCACTCGGAGTAAAAGCTGTTTATAGCAAAATACACGTGTAAAAAATACACGTGTAAAAATCAGACTCCCATTAACTTCAATGCCATTTTTTACACATGTGAAAAATGTGCCAAAAAATGCACAAAAAACACGTTTTTTATATACGTGTAAAAATGCCATTGAAGTCAATGGGAGTCTGATTTTTACACGTGTATTTTTTTCAAGTGTATTTTGCCATAATTAGCTTGCGTTTACTCTGTGTGAACGGCCCCAGGATCTGAACACACAAACTTGAGCTCACCCATTGGGAGTTGTTTATCACTTGCCCCTTTTTTGGCCATACGTTTCGCAGCTGAGCCTTTTTTTTTTAGACTAGTTTTACTGCAGTGCTTATTTATGATGTAGGCACACCTCTTTGTTAAATGTTGTGCATGTGTTAGTTAAAAAGCTTGGTAGTAACTTTTCTTTCTAATGCATTCCAACCTGACGGCACTTTAATGCTGCCCATGGACTGGAGTGTATTTACACATATTTTGTGCCTTTTTTAAAAAAAATAAAAATAAAGAAATGAATACATCTCCATTAAGGCCACGAACCTTGTCTCGACAAAAAGTGAAAGTGGTAGAACAGTATAAGTGCATGAAAAAAGGTGCAAAGGCTTCAGAAATGAAGCGTAATGCAGAAACTGACCAAAGACCTGAAAGAACTTAAGATGCACAAATGAACGCTTTTGAATGTAAGGGGGCATTTACATGGAGGAAGTTTGCGCTGATTATTGCACGATAACTCGCGGCAGAATCAGGGCTGAAAAAAAGACTCCCATTGCTTGATATTATAAGGAAAGAAACATTTCCTTTTTGCTCAGAGAATTATATAATTACATTTAGAATAAATTATTGTCTTGTAACCAAGTACCCCAAAGGTGAGTTTTCGGCAATCAGTCTACTGGGAAACAGCAAAATACCAAAGATTGAAATGCCTGTGTACAATCTCTCCTCCAAATTCATCTTGTGCAAGGCCTTATACATAATGAACCCTTGCAAGGAGAATTGTATGATATACACTGTTAGCCATTAAAAAGTAAAATAAGGCTATTTAAACTGAGACCAGGCTAACAATATAAATGTAGACAGCAGACCAGACATGAAAACTAATTCTCACAAAAACCAGATCTCAAAATGTATGCAAACCCAAAATAAATTCAGATATTAGGCAAGATCCCATAATTAACCAGATGACGGCTGCCCAATGGCTATATACACCTGGGCGGTCTGCTTTTAACTCTGCTAGGACATATATACAGTCCTATGAAAAAGTTTGGGCACCCCTATTAATCTTAATCATTTTTAGTTCTAAATATTTTGGTGTTTGCAACAGCCATTTCAGTTTGATATATCTAATAACTGATGGACACAGTAATATTTCAGGATTGAAATGAGGTTTATTGTACTAACAGAAAATGTGCAATATGCATTAAACCAAAATTTGACTGGTGCAAAAGTATGGGCACCTCAACAGAAAAGTGACATTAATATTTAGTACATCCTCCTTTTGCAAAGATAACAGCCTCTAGTCGCCTCCTGTAGCTTTTAATCAGTTCCTGGATCCTGGATGAAGGTATTTTGGACCATTCCTCTTTACAAAACAATTCAAGTTCAGTTAAGTTTGATGGTGGCCGACCATGGACAGCCCGCTTCAGATCATCCCACAGATGTTCAATGATATTCAGGTCTGGGGACTGGGATGGCCATTCCAGAACATTGTAATTGTTCCTCTGCATGAATTCCTGAGTCGATTTGGAGCGGTGTTTTGGATCATTGTCTTGCTGAAATATCCATCCCCGGCGTAACTTCAACTTCGTCACTGATTCTTGAACATTATTCTGAAGAATCTGCTGATACTGAGTGGAATCCATGCGACCCTCAACTTTAACAAGATTCCCGGTGCCGGCATTGGCCACACAGCCCCAAAGCATGATGGAACCTCCACCAAATTTTACAGTGGGTAGCATGTGTTTTTCTTGTAATGCTGTTTTTTTTGGACGCCATGCATAATGCCTTTTTGTATGACCAAACAACTCAATCTTTGTTTCATCAGTCCACAGGAACTTCTTCCAAAATGAAGCTGGCTTGTCCAAATGTGCTTCTGCATACCTCAGGCGACTCTGTTTGTGGTGTGCTTGCAGAAACGGCTTCTTTCTCATCACTCTCCCATACAGCTTCTCCTTGTGCAAAGTGCGCTGTATTTTTGACCGATGCACAGTGACACCATCTGCAGCAAGATGATGCTGCAGCTCTTTGGAGGTGGTCTGTGGATTGTCCTTGACTGTTCTCACCATTCTTCTTCTCTGCCTTTCTGATATTTTTCTTGGCCTGCCACTTCTGGACTTAACAAGAACTGTCCCTGTGGTCTTCCATTTCCTTACTATGTTCCTCACAGTGGAAACTGACAGGTTAAATCTCTGAGACAGCTTTTTGTATCCTTCCCCTGAACAACTATGTTGGACAATCTTTGTTTTCAGATGATTTGAGAGTTGTTTTGAGTAGCCCATGATGCCAATCTTCAGAGGAGATTCAAATAGGAGAACAACTTGCAATTGGCCACCTTAAATACCTTTTCTCATGATTGGATACACCTGGCTATGAAATTCAAAGCCCAGTGAGGTTACAAAACCAATTTTGTGCTTCAGTAAGTCAGTAAAAAGTCGTTAGGAGTATTCAAATCAATAAAATGATAAGGGTTAGAGATGAGCGAACACTAAAATGTTCGAGGTTCGAAATTCGATTCGAACAGCCGCTCACTGTTCGAGTGTTCGAATGGGTTTCGAACCCCATTATAGTTTATGGGGAACATAAACTCGTTAAGGGGGAAACCCAAATTCGTGTCTGGAGGGTCACCAAGTCCACTATGACACCCCAGGAAATGATACCAACACCCTGGAATGACACTGGGACAGCAGGGGAAGCATGTCTGGGGGCATAAAAGTCACTTTATTTCATGGAAATCCCTGTCAGTTTGCGATTTTCGCAAGCTAACTTTTCCCCATAGAAATGCATTGGCCAGTGCTGATTGGCCAGAGTACGGAACTCGACCAATCAGCGCTGGCTCTGCTGGAGGAGGCGGAGTCTAAGATCGCTCCACACCAGTCTCCATTCAGGTCAGACCTTAGACTCCGCCTCCTCCGGCAGAGCCAGCGCTGATTGGCCGAAGGCTGGCCAATGCATTCCTATGCGAATGCAGAGACTTAGCAGTGCTGAGTCAGTTTTCCTCAACTACACATCTGATGCACACTCGGCACTGCTACATCAGATGTAGCAATCTGATGTAGCAGAGCCGAGGGTGCACTAGAACCCCTGTGCAAACTCAGTTCACGCTAATAGAATGCATTGGCCAGCGCTGATTGGCCAATGCATTCTATTAGCCCGATGAAGTAGAGCTGAATGTGTGTGCTAAGCACACACATTCAGCACTGCTTCATCACGCCAATACAATGCATTAGCCAGTGCTGATTGGCCAGAGTACGGAATTCGGCCAATCAGCGCTGGCTCTGCTGGAGGAGGCGGAGTCTAAGGTCGGACCTGAATGGAGACTGGTGTGGAGCGATCTTAGACTCCGCCTCCTCCAGCAGAGCCAGCGCTGATTGGCCGAATTCCGTACTCTGGCCAATCAGCGCTGGCCAATGCATTCTATTAGCCCGATGAAGTAGAGCTGAATGTGTGTGCTTAGCACACACATTCAGCTCTACTTCATCGGGCTAATAGAATGCATTGGCCAATCAGCGCTGGCCAATGCATTCTATTAGCTTGATGAAGCAGAGTGTGCACAAGGGTTCAAGCGCACCCTCGGCTCTGATGTAGCAGAGCCGAGGGTGCACAAGGGTTCAAGTGCACCCTCGGCTCTCCTACATCAGAGCCGAGGGTGCGCTTGAACCCTTGTGCAGCCTCGGCTCTGCTACATCAGAGCCGAGGGTGCGCTTGAACCCTTGTGCACACTCTGCTTCATCAAGCTAATAGAATGCATTGGCCAGCACTGATTGGCCAGAGTACGGAATTCGGCCAATCAGCGCTGGCCAATGCATCCCTATGGGAAAAAGTTTATCTCACAAAAATCACAATTACACACCCGATAGAGCCCCAAAAAGTTATTTTTAATAACATTCCCCCCTAAATAAAGGTTCTCCCTAGCTATCCCTGCCTGTACAGCTATCCCTGTCTCATAGTCACAAAGTTCACATTCTCATATGACCCGGATTTGAAATCCACTATTCGTCTAAAATGGAGGTCACCTGATTTCGGCAGCCAATGACTTTTTCCAATTTTTTTCAATGCCCCCGGTGTCGTAGTTCCTGTCCCACCTCCCCTGCGCTGTTATTGGTGCAAAAAAGGCGCCAGGGAAGGTGGGAGGGGAATCAAATTTTGGCGCACTTTACCACGCGGTGTTCGATTCGATTCGAACATGGCGAACACCCTGATATCCGATCGAACATGTGTTCGATAGAACACTGTTCGCTCATCTCTAATAAGGGTGCCCATACTTTTGCACCAGTCAAATTTTGGTTTAATGCATATTGCACATTTTCTGTTAGTACAATAAACCTCATTTCAATCCTGAAATATTACTGTGTCCATCAGTTATTAGATATATCAAACTGAAATGGCTGCTGCAAACACCAAAATATTTAGAACTAAAAATGATTAAGATTAATAGGGGTGCCCAAACTTTGTCATAGGACTGTATATTGTCCTTGAAGAGTTAAGAATGGAGCTCCCTGTTATCTGGCCATCCCAGAGAGAAGGCAGAAAAGGTTTATTACCATCCCTGACTTCACAATTGCTGCATACACAGCGTTCATGTAGAGCTGTGGACACAGCTATGGGAGCAGCCATGTTTCAGCTTCACAGATTTAAATAAATAAAGTAAAATTTAAAAAAACAAAAACAAAATACTCTTACACCAACAACATAGCCATAACAACATAGCAGAGGGAAGCAAGTGTTTTTCCAGTATGTGGCTTGATTAATACGTCCTTCACAAAGATTAACCTGCCCAATTCCAGCCTTGCTGAAGCATCCCCAGATCATCACAGATCCTCCACCAAATTTCACAGTGGATGACCTGGTGTTGGGCAAAGCTGAAAATCAGACTCATCAGAGAAGATTACCTTACTGCAGTCCTCTATGGTCCAATCCTCATGGTCTTTGGCAAACTTCAGCCTGGCTCTCCTTTGCTTTTCATTGATGAAAGGCTTCCTTCTGCCCCGGCAATGTTCCCCAACTCTGAGGACTTGTTTCCAGCAGGACAATGCGCCATGCCACACAGCTAAGTCAATCTATGTGTAGATGAAGGAGCACCACATCAATACCCTGTCAAGGCCAGCCCAATCTCCAGACCTGAACCCCATTGAAAACCTCTGGAATGTAATCAAGAGGAAGATGAATAGTCACAAGCCATCAAACAAAGAAGAACTGAAGAACTGCTTACATTTTTGTTCCAGGAGTGCCATAAGATCACCTAAAAGCAGTGTGAAAGACTGATGGAAAGCATGCCAAGATGCATGAAAGCTGGGATTAAATATCATGATTATTCCACCAAATATTGACTTCTGAACTCTTCC
The DNA here is from genome assembly GCF_031893055.1 of Leptodactylus fuscus. NCBI lineage: Eukaryota > Metazoa > Chordata > Amphibia > Anura > Leptodactylidae > Leptodactylus > Leptodactylus fuscus. Next base: position 135,040,762 of record NC_134268.1, on the reverse strand, counting down.
TGAGTTAAAACATTAGTATTGTTGCTTCTAAATGAATATGAACTTGTTTTCTTTGCATTATTTGAGGTCTGACAGCAAGGCTTCTTTTTTTTATTATTTTGATGATTTCTCATTTGCTGCAACTAAATACAAAATTTTTGCTTTGAATTTCGGAGACATGTTGTCAGTACAGATGAGTGAGTAGTGAAATATTCGAGATTCGATATTCGCTTGGAGTAGAGCCTCAATATTCAACTACTCGATCGAATCCCATTATAGTCTATGGGAAAAAATGCTCGTTTCAGTGGAAACCACTATTCGACTAAAGGAGAGTCACCAAGTCCCCGAGTAGTAGGAGGAGACTGTTTAGGAGGAGCAAAGTGCATTTAAAGTGTACAGACCCCATAGACTATGGGCCGGTTCATATCAGGAGGACCCCCCTGAAGCACACGAACCCTATTGCATATAATGGGCTCCGTGTGCTTGCAGCGTACTGCCCGCACAAATGATTCATGCGGGCAGTATGCTGCAAGCACACGGAGCCCATTATAAGCTATGGGGTCCGTGTGCTTAACTGTCCAGCGCTTGCAGTTGCGCTGATATTCCGTTCGGGGGGGTCCTCCAGCAGACCCCTTCCGTACAGGAGGCAAGCGCTAATGTGAACCGGCCCTTACTCGTCCTGCAGTGTATAGCATTGATTGGCCAAATGCTATACACTGTATATGCTGGTTCTGAATCAAATCTTTACTGCGAATAGGAGTAGTATTCAATAGAGTACGAGTATTTCGAATACCGTAGTATTCGTTCGAATACCTACTCGATCGAATACTACTCGCTCATCTCTAGTTGTCAGTAGTTTATATAATAAAAGAACAATGGACATACTCAAAAATTTACCAATGAAGAGTAAAATCAGAGAAACTAAAAATTATGCAGTGGTCTCTTCATTTTTTTACAGAGCTGTATATATATATATATATATATATATATATATATATACATATACTGTATATACTCGAGTATAAGCCGACCCAAATATAAGCCGAGGCCCCTAACTTTACCCAAAAAACTGGGAAAACTTATTGACTCGAGTATAGGCCTAGGGCAGAAATACACCATTGCAGATAAAGTCTGGTCATGTGCATTACAGCTTAGTAACTCCATGCGCCTCATAGTAATAGCAGTTAACCCCATCATGTCCCTCACATTAACCCCCTGTGTGCCTCACATAAGAGTTACTGATATGGGACAAATGGAGGTAATAACGAGGTATCTTCATAATTAAAGGGGTATTCCCATGTGCATAGTTTTTTTTTTTTTTTAATTTGTAGATAATTAAAAGTTAAACATTTTTGCAAATATAAGTAATTAAACATTTTGCAGCGTTTTAAAGATTTTCTCTAAATATCTTGTGGTCACAGTCTGTTGTCTTGATCGGTTGCCAGTGGATACGACCATGAATGCAGGAACTTTCTAAGGTCAGAAAATCAGCCATGATTTCTTTATTGTGGCCGGGATATCTTCTTATACATGTAGTGTCCCTGCCTGATAACCCAGGTACAATAAGAAAATCATAGATGGTTTCCTGACAAGTCCCAGACCATAGAAAGTTTCTGCATTAGTGGTCGTATCCATGGCAACCGATCAAAATAAAAGACTGTCACCACTAAGAAAGTTAGAGAAAATGTTTAAAACTTTGCAGAATTTTTAATGACTTATATTTGCAAAAATGTTTAACTCTGAATTATCTACAAATATAGATATGATTATGTACATGGGAATACCCCTTTAAGGTCCTTTATTAGAACCCCCATGTGTCTCACATATTTGTAACCCTTATATGGGGCAAACAGGGGTTAATATGAGGGACATGATGGGGTTAACTGCTATTAATGTGAGGCACATGGAGTTATGGAAACTAAATTAATAACCCGAAATGCCTGACATTACTAGGAATACTAACCCCAGCAGGTACCTGTGTGTTTTACTTTCACTTTACTGTAGCTTCCTCTCCTTGATACAACAGATATCTTCTATAAGACACAATGAATCCTGCAAATAATGGCCACTGACTTATCTGTAGATTTTACATTCTAGTGGCTACAGGACCTTTGATGACATCACAGTAACGTGACCTTACATGACAAGCCAACCACAGAGCAGTAGCACTAAAGGACCTCCCCATCCATTTAATTTATGCAGATCCTTACAGCTTTCTGTGCTCAATGGACACTGACTCGAGTATAAGCCAAAAAGCCAAAAACTGCTGAAAAAGTCGTGTTATACTCAAGTATATATACAGTGGGGCAAAAAAGTATTTAATCAGTCACCAATAGTGCAAGTTCTACCACTTAAAAAGATGAGAGGTGTCTGTAATTTACATCATAGGTAGACCTCAACTATGAGAAACAAAATGAGAAAACAAATCCAGAAAATCACATTGTCTGATTTTGTAAGAACTTATTTGCAAATTATGGTGGAAAATAAGTATTTGGTCACCTACAAACAATCAAGATTTCTGGCTCTCACAGACCTGTAACTTCTTCTGTAAGAGTCTCCTCTTTCCTCCACTCATTACCTGTAGTAATGGCACCTGTTTAAACTTGTTATCAGTATAAAAAGACACCTGTGCACACCCTCAAACAGTCAGACACCAAACTCCACTATGGTGAAGACCAAAGAGCTGTCAAAGGACACCAGAAACAAAATTGTAGCCCTGCACCAGGCTGGGAAGACTGAATCTGCAATAGGCAACCAGCTTGGATTTAAGAAATCAACTGTGGGAACAATAATTAGAAAATGGAAGACATACAAGACCACTGATAATCTCCCTCGATCTGGGGCTCCACGTAAAATCTCACCCCATGGGGTCAAAATGATCATAAGAACGGTGATCAAAAATCCCAGAACCACGCGGGGGGACCTAGTGAATGAACTGCAGAGAGCCGGGACCAATGTAACAAAGCCTACCATCAGTAACACACTACGCCGCCAGGGACTCAGATCCTGCAGTGTCAGACGTGTCCCATTGCTTAAGCCAGTACATGTCCGGGCCCGTCTGAAGTTTGCTAGAGAGCATTTGGATGATCCAGAAGAGTATTGGAAGAATGTCCTATGGTCCGATGAAACCAAACTGGAACTGTTTGGTAGAAACACAACTTTTCGTGTGGAGGAAAAAGAATACTGAGCTGCATCCATCAAACACCATACCTACTGTAAAGCATGGGGGTGGAAACATCATGTTTTGGGGCTGTTTCTCTGCAAAGGGGCCAGGACGACTGATCCGGGGACATCAAAAAATGAATGGGGCCATGTATCGTGAGATTTTGAGTGCAAACCTCCTTCCATCAGCAAGGGCATTGAAGATGAAACGTGGCTGGGTCTTTCAACATGACAATGATCCAAAGCACACCGCCAGGGCAACGAAGGAGTGGCTTTGTAAGAAGCATTTCAAGGTCCTGGAGTGGCCTAGCCAGTCTCCAGATCTCAAACCTATAGAAAACCTTTGGAGGGAGTTGAAAGTCTGTGTTGCCAAGCGACAGCCCCAAAACATCACTGCTCTAGAGGAGATCTGCATGGAGGAATGGGCCAACATACCAACAACAGTGTGTGCCAACCTTGTGAAGACTTACAGAAAACGTTTGACCTCTGTCATTGCCAACAAAGGATATATAACAAAGTATTGAGATGAAATTTTGTTACTGACCAAATACTTATTTTCCACCATAATTTGCAAATAAATTCTTACAAAATCAAACAATGTGATTTCCTGGATTTGTTTTCTCATTTTGTCTCTCATAGTTGAGGTCTACCTATGATGTAAATTACAGACGCCTCTCATTTTTTTAAGTGGTGGAACTTGCACTATTGGTGACTGACTAAATACTTTTTTGCCCCACTGTATATATATATATATATATTATATATATATACAGTCCTATGAAAAAGTTTGGGCACCCCTATTAATCTTAATCATTTTTAGTTCTAAATATTTTGGTGTTTGCAACAGCCATTTCAGTTTGATATATCTAATAACTGATGGACACAGTAATATTTCAGGATTGAAATGAGGTTTATTGTACTAACAGAAAATGTGCAATATGCATTAAACCAAAATTTGACTAGTGCAAAAGTATGGGCACCCTTATCATTTTATTGATTTGAATACTCCTAACTACTTTTTACTGACTTACTGAAGCACAAAATTGGTTTTGTAACCTCAGTGAGCTTTGAACTTCATAGCCAGGTGTATCCAATCATGAGAAAAGGTATTTAAGGTGGCCAATTGCAAGTTGTTCTACTATTTGAATCTCCTCTGAAGAGTGGCATCATGGGCTACTCAAAACAACTCTCAAATGATCTGAAAACAAAGATTGTTCAACATAGTTGTTCAGCGGAAGGATACAAAAAGCTGTCTCAGAGATTTAACCTGTCAGTTTCCACTGTGAGGAACATAGTAAGGAAATGGAAGACCACAGGGACAGTTCTTGTTAAGCCCAGAAGTGGCAGGCCAAGAAAAATATCAGAAAGGCAAAGAAGAATTATGGTGAGAACAGTCAAGGACAATCCACAGACCACCTCCAAAGAGCTGCAGCATCATCTTGCTGCAGATGGTGTCACTGTGCATCGGTCAACTATACAGCGCACTTTGCACAAATAGAAGCTGTATGGGAGAGTGATGAGAAAGAAGCCGTTTCTGCACGTACGCCACAAATAGAGTTGCCTGAGGTATGAAAAAGCACATTTGGACAAGGCAGCTTCATTTTGGAAACAAAAATTGAGTTGTTTGGTTATAAAAAAAGGCGTTATGCATGGCGTCCAAAAAGAAACAGCATTCCAAGAAAAACACATGCTACCCACTGTAAAATTTGGTGGAGGTTCCATCATGCTTTGGGGCTGTGTGGCCAATGCCGGCATCGGGAATCTTGTTAAAGTTGAGGGTCGCATGGATTCCACTCAGTATCAGCAGATTCTTGAGAATAATGTTCAAGAATCAGTGACGAATTTGAAGTTACGCCGGGGATGGATATTTCAGCAAGACAATGATCCAAAACACCGCTCCAAATCCTCAGGCATTCATGCAGAGGAACAATTACAATGTTCTGGAATGGCCATCCCAGTCCCCAGACCTGAATATCATTGAACATCTGTGGGATGATTTGAAGCGGGCTGTCCATGCTCGGCGACCATCTAACTTAACTGAACTTGAATTGTTTGTCCAAAATACCTTTATCCAGGATCCAGGAACTGATTAAAAGCTACAGGAAGCGACTAGAGGCTGTTATCTTTGCAAAAGGAGGATGTACTAAATATTAATGTCACTTTTCTGTTGAGGTGCCCATACTTTTGCACCGGTCAAATTTTGGTTTAATGCATATTGCGCATTTTCTGTTTCCAAAATGAAGCTGCCTTGTCCAAATGTGCTTTTTCATACCTCAGGCAACTCTATTTGTGGCGTACGTGCAGAAACGGCTTCTTTCTCATCACTCTCCCATACAGCTTCTATTTGTGCAAAGTGCGCTGTATAGTTGACCGATGCACAGTGACACCATCTGCAGCAAGATGATGCTGCAGCTCTTTGGAGGTGGTCTGTGGATTGTCCTTGACTGTTCTCACCATAATTCTTCTTTGCCTTTCTGATATTTTTCTTGGCCTGCCACTTCTGGGCTTAACAAGAACTGTCCCTGTGGTCTTCCATTTCCTTACTATGTTCCTCACAGTGGAAACTGACAGGTTAAATCTCTGAGACAGCTTTTTGTATCCTTCCGCTGAACAACTATGTTGAACAATCTTTGTTTTCAGATCATTTGAGAGTTGTTTTGAGTAGCCCATGATGCCACTCTTCAGAGGAGATTCAAATAGTAGAACAACTTGCAATTGGCCACCTTAAATACCTTTTCTCATGATTGGATACACCTGGCTATGAAGTTCAAAGCTCACTGAGGTTACAAAACCAATTTTGTGCTTCAGTAAGTCAGTAAAAAGTAGTTAGGAGTATTCAAATCAATAAAATGATAAGGGTGCCCATACTTTTGCACTAGTCAAATTTTGGTTTAATGCATATTGCACATTTTCTGTTAGTACAATAAACCTCATTTCAATCCTGAAATATTACTGTGTCCATCAGTTATTAGATATATCAAACTGAAATGGCTGTTGCAAACACCAAAATATTTAGAACTAAAAATGATTAAGATTAATAGGGGTGCCCAAACTTTTTCATAGGACTGTATTTGGGGGGAAAAAAAAATATATATAATATATATATTTATTTATTTATTTATTTATTTTTAAATGGTCTTACTTCTATTAATGGGTTAATAAATGCGCCCAAATATCTTTAGCAGTGTTTTGATTGATTTCTGGGTTTACATTGGGTAGCTTTCTGTTTGTTTATCCTACAACTACCATGATGCATTGCTCTTCACTCAGATGCCCCTATCACTCCCTCACATCCCCTCCCTGTCTCCCTACCTAGCCTGCTCATTACTAACCTTTCCCAACTAACTCAGCCCACCCTCACCCCTTTAACTGACCTTCTGTCCTGATTTTCTCAGCAAAAGAGATCACTTTTGGGGCAAGCTCCTCCTTTTGTTGACATCTGCTAGTGCCTGAGCAATAGAGCATAGTGCCGGCATTCCGCTGTAGCCAGCACTCCGCGGGTGCTTCCTGGAGCCAGGCGTGACATCATTTCCGGAAGTGACATCATGGCTCCACTCCAGATTGGAAGAAAGAGCATGTGCTGGATTCCCACTGTACAGCACATGCCAATGCACTATTGCGCATTTGTAGGTTGCTGGTATACGGAAAGAAGAGGAGGCAGCCTTCAGAGGATGACGCGTTGGGCCCAGATCCAGAGGAAATGGTAAGTACATTGGGGCTGGGGGGGGGACAAGGCCTTTAGACTCGCATAAGGGGTCAGGATATGGATTACACTGAGGACCCGTCAGGTCAGTGGAAAGGTCAAAAACTGTCATATATGTAGGTCACATGAACTACATATATTACTGACAAATTATACAATATAATAAAAAAAGATATATTAAAAGTTGGTGGACGGGCAAGGGGACAAAATATTGTATTATCCTGGACAACCCCTATAATAAACTTGTAAAATGATTCTGAGCAGAGAACAATCCTATATTGCATTCCATAAAGCAAAATAACACGTTTCATGAGGCCTTAACTAATGCATACACAGTACTTATTTTTTTAGAGAGCTACACTTCATTGTTTCACAATACATGCAGTATATTTGTTGTGTTCTTTTGATGAACAAAATATTTGAATTTGGTAATTACTCCCAAATGCATTTTTCAGTAGCAGTCACATCTCGCTGAAGGGGTACCGAATATGTAAATGTTGTCTTCTCTTTTAACTAATTCATTTGAATTAAAGGAACATGAAGTTAAAATAAACATGAGGCATGAATGCCCAGAACAAGACATACATAAAACATATCAAAGCACAAGATTCATGAAATAAAGCATTAGAGCGCAAGTCTATCACAACTATGTTCCAATAGCCTGTTAAACTTTGTGATTACAAATTCTGTTTTGATAGCTAGATAATATACCAATGTATATGAACTAGTTTTATTTATTTCAGAAAATAAAACTAATGTTATCTGTTGTTTTTCTGTCCAGGTCTAGATTTGTAAAATAAACAAAAATTCTGAAGCGTAGCGGGCCGCTTCTTTAGATACGTATACACATGTCCGAGCGCGACGCTTCAAAACAGAGCCCATTGATTTCAATGGGTGCTGATTAGAGATGAGCGAACACTAATTTCGAGGTTCGAAATTCGATTCGAACAGCCGCTCACTGTTCGAGTGTTCGAACGGGTTTCGAACCCCATTATAGTCTATGGGGAACATATACTCGTTAAGGGGGAAACCCAAATCCGTGTCTGGAGGGTCACCAAGTCCACTATGACACCCCAGGAAATGATACCAACACCCTGGAATGACACTGGGACAGCAGGGGAAGCATGTCTGGGGGCATAAAAGTCACTTTATTTCATGGAAATCCCTGTCAGCTTGCGATTTTCGCAAGCTAACTTTTCCCCATAGAAATGCATTGGCCAGCGCTGATTGGCCAGAGTACGGAATTCGACCAATCAGCGCTGGCTCTGCTGGAGGAGGCGGAGTCTAAGATCGCTCCACACCAGTCTCCATTCAGGTCCGACCTTAGACTCCGCCTCCTCCGGCAGAGCCAGCGCTGATTGGCCGAAGGCTGGCCAATGCATTCCTATGGGAATGCAGAGACTTAGCAGTGCCGAGTCAGTTCTGCTCAACTACACATCTGATGTAGCAGAGCCGAGTGTGCATCAGATGTGTAGTTGAGCAGAACTGGCTCAGCACTGCTAAGTCTCTGCATTCGCATAGGAATGCATTGGCCAGCCTTCAGCCAATCAGCGCTGGCTCTGCCAGAGGAGGTGGAGTCTAAGGACAGCAGGGGAAGCATGTCTGGGGGCATCTAACACACCAAAGACCCTCTATTACCCCAACATCACAGCCTAACAACTACACACTTTACACACTCAATACCACCTCTCTGACAGTAGGAAAACACCTTGAAACATGTGTATTTGGCACTTGCAGTGAGGAGAGCTTGTCACCAGCAGTGAATTTGGCCCTTGTAGTAAGTTGAGGTTGGCACCAACATTTGTTTTGAAAATCAGGGTGGATTGAGCCTCTAACCAGCAGAGTTTGGGCAAATTCATGGTGGAGGGAGCCTCTAAAAACCCCAGTTTGGACCAATTCATGGTGGAGGGAGCCTCTAAAAACCCCAGCTTGGACCAATTCATGGTGGAGAGAGCCTCTAACCAGCCCAGTTTGGACCAATTCATGGTGGAGGGAGCCTCTAACCAGCCCAGTTTGGACCAATTCATGGTGGAGGGAGCCTCTAAAAAACCCAGTTTGGACCAATTCATGGTGGAGGGAGCCTCTAACCAGCCCAGTTTGGACCAATTCATGGTGGAGGGAGCCTCTAAAAAACCCAGTTTGGACCAATTCATGGTGGAGGGAGCCTCTAACCAGCCCAGTTTGGACCAATTCATGATGGAGGGAGCCTCTAAACAGCCCAGTTTGGGCAAATTCATGGTGGAGGGAGCCTCTAACCAGCCCAGTTTGGACCAATTCATGGTGGAGGGAGCCTCTAACCAGCCCAGTTTGGGCAAATTCATGGTGGAGGGAGTCTCTAAAAAACCCATTTTGGACCAATTCATGATGGAGGGAGCCTCTAAACAGCCCAGTTTGGGCAAATTCATGGTGGAGGGAGCCTCTAAAAACCCCAGTTTGGACCAATTCATGGTGGAGGGAGCCTCTAAAAACCCCAGTTTGGACCAATTCATGGTGGAGGGAGCCTCTAAACAGCCCAGTTTGGACCAATTCATGGTGGAGGGAGCCTCTAAAAACCCCAGTTTGGACCAATTCATGGTGGAGGGAGCCTCTAAACAGCCCAGTTTGGACCAATTCATGGTGGAGGGAGCCTCTAACCAGCCCAGTTTGGGCCAATTCATGGTGGAGGGAGCCTCTAACCAGCCCAGTTTGGACCAATTCATGATGGAGGGAGCCTCTAAACAGCCCAGTTTGGGCAAATTCATGGTGGAGGGAGCCTCTAAAAACCCCAGTTTGGACCAATTCATGGTGGAGGGAGCCTCTAAAAACCCCAGTTTGGACCAATTCATGGTGGAGGGAGCCTCTAAACAGCCCAGTTTGGACCAATTCATGGTGGAGGGAGCCTCTAAAAACCCCAGTTTGGACCAATTCATGGTGGAGGGAGCCTCTAAACAGCCCAGTTTGGACCAATTCATGGTGGAGGGAGCCTCTAACCAGCAGAGTTGTGGGAAAACAGGGTGGAGGGAGCCTCTAACCAGCAGAGTTGGTGGAAATCAGGGTGGAGGGAGCCTCTAACCAGCAGAGTTGTGGGAAAGCAGGGTGGAGGGAGCCTCTAACCAGCAGAGTTGGTGGAAATCAGGGTGGAAGGAGCCTCTAACCAGCAGAGTTGTGGGAAAGCAGGGTGGAGGGAGCCTCTAACCAGCAGAGTTGGTGGAAATCAGGGTGGAGGGAGCCTCTAACCAGCAGAGTTGTGGGAAAGCAGGGTGGAGGGAGCCTCTAACCAGCAGAGTTGTGGGAAAGCAGGGTGGAGGGAGCCTCTAACCAGCAGAGTTGTGGGAAAGCAGGGTGGAGGGAGCCTCTAACCAGCAGAGTTGGTGGAAATCAGGGTGGAGGGAGCCTCTAACCAGCAGAGTTGGGGGAAATCAGGGTGGAGGGAGCCTAGTATTAGCAGAATTGTGCAACGCTTATGGTGGATGAGTATGAGGATGCGGAGGAATTGGAGAGGTTGAGTACAGACATGGAGTTTCATGTTGGGGTGCTTTACACAGGTGGGCACAAAAATGAAGGCTCTATCCAGTGGTGGTTCATTTTTATCAAAGTGAGCCGGTCGGCACTCTCAGCTGACAGACGGGTGCGCTTGTCAGTGATGATGCCACCGGCTGCACTGAACACCCTCTCAGATAGGACGCTGGCGGCAGGACAGGACAGCACCTCCAAGGCATATAGGGCAAGTTCAAGCCACAGGTCCAACTTCGACACCCAATACGTGTAGGGCGCAGAGGGGTCAGAGAGGACAGGGCTGTGGTCGGAAAGGTATTCCCGCAACATGCGCCTATACTTCTCACGCCTGGTGACACTAGGACCCTCCGTGGCGGCACTTTGGCGAAGGGGTGCCATCAAGGTGTCCCAGACCTTAGACAGTGTGCCCCTCGTTTGTGTGGACCGGTGAGAACTTGGTTGCCTACTGGAGGAACTGCCCTCCCTGCTGCCAACGTCACATGCTGGAAACATCTCCATCATATTCTGCACCAATTGCCTGTGGCAAGCATTGATGCGATTGGCCCTCCCCTCTACCGGAATAAAAGACGAGATGTTGTTTTTATACCGGGGGTCAAGGATAGCAAAGATCCAGTACTGGTTGTCCTCCATGATTTTGACAATACGCTTGTCGGTTGTAAAGCACCCCAACATGAACTCAGCCAGGTCTGCCACAGTGTTAGTTGGCATGACTCCTCTGGCCCCACCGGAAAGTTCAATTTCCATTTCCTCCTCATCCTCCATGTCTACCCATCCGCGCTGCAACAATGGGACGATTCGAAGTTGCCCGGAAGCCTCCTGTATCACCATCACATCATCGGACAACTCTTCTTCCTCCTCCTCCTCCTCCATTAAACGCGATGAAGCGGACAGATGTGTGGACCTACTCTCCAGCTGTGACGGATCGGATGCTATCCCTGACTCCTCTGTGTGATCTGAGTTATCCCTGATGTCAATCAGGGATTCTCTCAGAACACACAAGAGCGGGATTGTAAGGCTCACCATCGCATCCTCAGAGCTCACCCTCCTTGTGGACTCCTCAAAGACCCGTAGGATGTCACAAAGGTCTCTCATCCATGGCCACTCATGGATGTGAAACTGAGGCAGCTGACTTCGTGGCACCCTAGGGTTTTGTAGCTGGTATTCCATCAAAGGTCTCTGCTGCTCAACCACTCTATTCAACATCTGAAACGTTGAGTTCCAGCGTGTGGGGACGTCGCACAAATGCCGGTGTTGTGGCACATGCAGACGTTGCTGGAGAGATTTTAAGCTAGCAGCGGCTACTGTCGACTTGCGAAAGTGGGCGCACATGCGCCGCACTTTCACCAGTAGCTCTGGAACATTGGGGTAGCTCTTTAGGAAACGTTGCACCACTAGGTTGAAGACGTGGGCCAAGCATGGAACATGTTGGAGTCCGGCAAGCTCCAGAGCTGCTACCAGGTTCCGGCCGTTATCACAAACGACCATGCCTGGGCCCAGGTGCAGCGGCTCAAACCATATTGCCGTCTCATCGAGGAGGGCATCCCTCACCTCGGAGGCAGTGTGCTGTCTGTCCCCCAAGCTGATCAGCTTCAGCACAGCCTGCAGACGTCTACCAACGCCAGTGCTGCAACGTTTCCAACTCGTAGCTGGGGTCAATCTAACAGTGGAGGAGGAGGCGGTGGCGGAGGAGGAGGCGGTGGCGGAGGAGGAGGCGGTGGAGGAGCAGGAGGAGGGGGGTGTTCTTCTCGTGTCCCTGCCAGGAATGTTAGGCGGGGAGACGAGGTACACCGGGCCAGTTTGGGAAGCAGTCCCAGCCTCAACTACATTCACCCAGTGTGCCGTCAGTGAAATGTAGCGTCCCTGTCCGCATGCACTTGTCCACGCGTCGGTGGTCAAGTGGACCTTTGTGCAAAGCGCGGAACTAAGGGCCCGCCTGATGTTGAGTGACACGTGCTGGTGCAAGGCGGGGACGGCACACCGGGAGAAGTAGTGACGGCTAGGGACGGCATAGCGAGGTGCCGCAGTTGCCATCAGGTCCAGGAAGGCGGGAGTTTCAACAAGCCGGAACGCCAACATCTCCTGGGCCAGCAGTTTAGCGATGTTGGCGTTCAAGGCTTGCGCGTGTGGGTGGTTAGCAGTGTATTTCTGCCGCCGCTCCAATGTCTGAGAGATGGTGGGTTGTTGTAAAGAAGCGCCTGATGGTGCCTTTGATGGTGCAGGAGAAGGAGATAAGACAGGAACAGGGGAGGATGAGGAAGAAGTCAACAAAGTGGCGGAGGCAGATGAAGTGGTGTCCTGGCTCGTCCTCTGGAGTGCATCGCCAGCACAGTCAGCAGTGGCAGTGGCAGAGGCAGAGGCAGTGGCAGTGGCGTGAACGGCAGGCGGCCTTTGTCCTGCCGTTGCTGCCTGCCACTGATTCCAGTGCTTGGATTCCAAATGACGGCGCATTGAAGTGGTGGACAGGTTGCTCTTCTCAGAGCCCCTAATCAATTTCGAGAGGCAAATTGTGCAGACAACACTATATCTGTCCTCGGCGCATTCCTTGAAAAAACTCCACACCTTCGAGAAACGTGCCCTCGAGGTGGGAGTTTTTCGGGGCTGGGTACGAACTGGAACATCTTGGGAGATTCCGGGTGTGGCCTGGCTTCGCATAAGCTGCTGACCTCTGCCTCTGCCTCTAGCTACCCTTTTTGGTGCTGCACCTGCCTCAACATCCACACTACTTTCCCCGCTTGACATCCCCCCTGTCCAGGTCGGGTCAGTGTCCTCATCATCCACCACTTCCTCTTCCAACTCCTGTCTCATCTCCTCCTCCCGCACAATGCGCCGGTCAACTGGATGCCCTGACGGCAACTGCGTCACATCATCGTCGATGAGGGTGGGTTGCTGGTCATCCACCACCAAATCGAACGGAGATGGAGGAGACTCTAGTGTTTGAGCATCTGGACACAGATGCTCCTCTGTTAGGTTCGTGGAATCGTGACGTGGAGGGGCAGGTTGAGGGACAATGAAAGGAGCGGAGAACAGCTCTGGGGAGCAGGGACAGTTGGGGTTATTGTTCTGTGAAGCTTGGGAATTTTGGGAGGAAGGAGGACAAGACTGTTGGGTAATAGGAGGAGAGGAGGCAGAGTCTGACTGGCTGCTGGACAATGTGCTGTAAGCGTTCTCTGACAGCCATTGCAAGACCTGTTCCTGGTTCTCGGGCCTACTAAGGTTTGTACCCTGCAGTTTAGTTAATGTGGCAAGCAACCCTGGCACTGTGGAGTGGCGCAATGCTTGCTGCCCCACAGGAGTAGGCACGGGACGCCCTGTGGCTTCACTGCTACCTTGCTCCCCAGAACCATTCCCCCGACCTTGCCCACGGCCTCGTCCACGTCCCTTTCCGGGAGCCTTGCGCATTTTGAATTCCCAGTTAGAAATTGGCACTATATACCAGTAGCAAAAATTGTGGGTGCACGTAACCCCAATATATTCTTTGAATTACCAGTCAGAAACTGGCACTATATGGCAGTAGCAAGAAATGAGGGTAATTGTAACCCCAATATATTCTTTGAATTCCCAGTCAGACAATGGCACTATATACCAGTAGCAAGAAATGAGGGTATTTATAACCCCAATATATTCTTTGAATTACCAGTCAGAAACTGGCACTATATACCAGTAGCAAGAAATGAGGGTATTTATAACCCCAATATATTCTTTGAATTACCAGTCAGAAACTGGCACTATATGGCAGTAGCAAGAAATGAGGGTATTTATAACCCCAATATATTCTTTGAATTACCAGTCAGAAACTGGCACTATATGGCAGTAGCAAGAAATGAGGGTATTTGTAACCCCAATATATTCTTTGAATTCCCAGTCAGACAATGGCACTATATACCAGTAGCAAGAAATGAGGGTATTTATAACCCCAATATATGCTTTGAATTCCCAGTCAGACAATGGCACTATATGGCAGTAGCAAGAAATGAGGGTATTTGTAACCCCAATATATTCTTTGAATTCCCAGTCAGACAATGGCACTATATACCAGTAGCAAAAATTTTGGGTGCACGTAACCCCAATATATTCTTTGAATTACCAGTCAGAAACTGGCACTATATGGCAGTAGCAAGAAATGAGGGTATTTATAACCCCAATATATTCTTTGAATTACCAGTCAGAAACTGGCACTATATACCAGTAGCAAGAAATGAGGGTATTTGTAACCCCAATATATTCTTTGAATTCCCAGTCAGACAATGGCACTATATACCAGTAGCAAGAAATGAGGGTATTTGTAACCCCAATATATTCTTTGAATTCCCAGTCAGACAATGGCACTATATACCAGTAGCAAGAAATGAGGGTATTTGTAACCCCAATATATTCTTTGAATTCCCAGTCAGACAATGGCACTATATACCAGTAGCAAAAATTGTGGGTGCACATAACCCCAATATATTCTTTGAATTACCAGTCAGAAACTGGCACTATATGGCAGTAGCAAGAAATGAGGGTATATGTAACCCCAATATATTCTTTGAATTCCCAGTCAGACAATGGCACTATATACCAGTAGCAAGAAATGAGGGTATTTGTAACCCCAATATATTCTTTGAATTCCCAGTCAGACAATGGCACTATATACCAGTAGCAAAAATTGTGGGTGGACGTAACCCCAATATAGTCTTTGAATTACCAGTCAGAAACTGGCACTATATGGCAGTAGCAAGAAATGAGGGTATTTGTAACCCCAATATATTCTTTGAATTCCCAGTCAGACAATGGCACTATATACCAGTAGCAAGAAATGAGGGTAATTGTAACCCCAATATATTCTTTGAATTCCCAGTCAGACAATGGCACTATATACCAGTAGCAAGAAATGAGGGTATTTGTAACCCCAATATATTCTTTGAATTCCCAGTCAGACAATGGCACTATATACCAGTAGCAAAAATTGTGGGTGCACGTAACCCAAATATATTCTTTGAATTACCAGTCAGAAACTGGCACTATATGGCAGTAGCAAGAAATGAGGGTATTTGTAACCCCAATATATTCTTTGAATTCCCAGTCAGACAATGGCACTATATACCAGTAGCAAGAAATGAGGGTATTTGTAACCCCAATATATTCTTTGAATTCCCAGTCAGACAATGGCACTATATACCAGTAGCAAGAAATGAGGGTATTTATAACCCCAATATATTCTTTGAATTCCCAGTCAGAAACTGGCACTATATACCAGTAGCAAGAAATGAGGGTATTTGTAACCCCAATATATTCTTTGAATTCCCAGTCAGACAATGGCACTATATACCAGTAGCAAGAAATGAGGGTATTTATAACCCCAATATATTCTTTGAATTCCCAGTCAGACAATGGCACTATATACCAGTAGCAAGAAATGAGGGTATTTGTAACCCCAATATATTCTTTGAATTCCCAGTCAGACAATGGCACTATATACCAGTAGCAAGAAATGAGGGTATTTATAACCCCAATATATTCTTTGAATTCCCAGTCAGACAATGGCACTATATACCAGTAGCAAGAAATGAGGGTATTTGTAACCCCAATATATTCTTTGAATTCCCATTCAGACAATAACACTATATACCAGTAACAAAAATTGTGGGTGCACGTAACCCCAATATATTCTTTGAATTACCAGTCAGAAACTGGCACTATATGGCAGTAGCAAGAAATGAGGGTATTTGTAACCCCAATATATTCTTTGAATTCCCAGTCAGACAATGGCACTATATACCAGTAGCAAAAATTGTGGGTGCACGTAACCCCAATATATTCTTTGAATTACCAGTCAGAAACTGGCACTATATGGCAGTAGCAAGAAATGAGGGTATTTGTAACCCCAATATATTCTTTGAATTCCCAGTCAGACAATGGCACTATATACCAGTAGCAAGAAATGAGGGTATTTATAACCCCAATATATTCTTTGAATTCCCAGTCAGACAATGGCACTATATACCAGTAGCAAGAAATGAGGGTATTTGTAACCCCAATATATTCTTTGAATTCCCAGTCAGACAATGGCACTATATACCAGTAGCAAGAAATGAGGGTATTTATAACCCCAATATATTCTTTGAATTCAAAGTCAGACAATGGCACTATATACCAGTAGCAAGAAATGAGGGTATTTGTAACCCCAATATATTCTTTGAATTCCCAGTCAGACAATGGCACTATATACCAGTAGCAAAAATTGTGGGTGCACGTAACCTCAATATATTCTTTGAAATACCAGTCAGAAACTGGCACTATATGGCAGTAGCAAGAAATGAGGGTATTTGTAACCCCAATATATTCTTTGAATTCCCAGTCAGACAATGGCACTATATACCAGTAGCAAAAATTTTGGGTGCACGTAACCCCAATATATTCTTTGAATTACCAGTCAGAAACTGGCACTATATGGCAGTAGCAAGAAATGAGGGTATTTGTAACCCCAATATATTCTTTGAATTCCCACTCAGACAATGGCACTATATACCAGTAGCAAGAAATGAGGGTATTTGTAACCCCAATATATTCTTTGAATTCCCAGTCAGACAATGGTACTATATACCAGTAGCAAGAAATGAGGGTATTTGTAACCCCAATATATTCTTTGAATTCCCAGTCAGACAATGGCACTATATACCAGTAGCAAAAATTGTGGGTGCACGTAACCCCAATATATTCTTTGAATTACCAGTCAGAAACTGGCACTATATGGCAGTAGCAAGAAATGAGGGTATTTGTAACCCCAATATATTCTTTGAATTCCCAGTCAGACAATGGCACTATATACCAGTAGCAAGAAATGAGGGTATTTGTAACCCCAATATATTCTTTGAATTCCCAGTCAGACAATGGCACTATATACCAGTAGCAAAAATTGTGGGTGCACGTAACCCCAATATATTCTTTGAATTACCAGTCAGAAACTGGCACTATATGGCAGTAGCAAGAAATGAGGGTATTTGTAACCCCAATATATTCTTTGAATTACCAGTCAGAAACTGGCACTATATGGCAGTAGCAAGAAATGAGGGTATTTGTAACCCCAATATATTCTTTGAATTCCCAGTCAGACAATGGCACTATATACCAGTAGCAAGAAATGAGGGTATTTGTAACCCCAATATATTCTTTGAATTCCCAGTCAGACAATGGCACTATATACCAGTAGCAAGAAATGAGGGTATTTATAACCCCAATATATTCGTTGAATTCCCAGTCAGACAATGGCACTATATACCAGTAGCAAGAAATGAGGGTATTTATAACCCCAATATATTCTTTGAATTCCCAGTCAGACAATGGCACTATATACCAGTAGCAAGAAATGAGGGTATTTGTAACCCCAATATATTCTTTGAATTCCCAGTCAGACAATGGCACTATATACCAGTAGCAAGAAATGAGGGTATTTATAACCCCAATATATTCTTTGAATTCCCAGTCAAACAATGGCACTATATACCAGTAGCAAAAATTGTGGGTGCACGTAACCCCAATATATTCTTTGAATTACCAGTCAGAAACTGGCACTATATGGCAGTAGCAAGAAATGAGGGTATTTGTAACCCCAATATATTCTTTGAATTCCCAGTCAGACAATGGCACTATATACCAGTAGCAAGAAATGAGGGTATTTGTAACCCCAATATATTCTTTGAATTCCCAGTCAGACAATGGCACTATATACCAGTAGCAAAAATTGTGGGTGCACGTAACCCCAATATATTCTTTGAATTACCAGTCAGAAACTGGCACTATATGGCAGTAGCAAGAAATGAGGGTATTTGTAACCCCAATATATTCTTTGAATTACCAGTCAGAAACTGGCACTATATGGCAGTAGCAAGAAATGAGGGTATTTGTAACCCCAATATATTCTTTGAATTCCCAGTCAGACAATGGCACTATATACCAGTAGCAAGAAATGAGGGTATTTGTAACCCCAATATATTCTTTGAATTCCCAGTCAGACAATGGCACTATATACCAGTAGCAAGAAATGAGGGTATTTATAACCCCAATATATTCGTTGAATTCCCAGTCAGACAATGGCACTATATACCAGTAGCAAGAAATGAGGGTATTTATAACCCCAATATATTCTTTGAATTCCCAGTCAGACAATGGCACTATATACCAGTAGCAAGAAATGAGGGTATTTGTAACCCCAATATATTCTTTGAATTCCCAGTCAGACAATGGCACTATATACCAGTAGCAAGAAATGAGGGTATTTATAACCCCAATATATTCTTTGAATTCCCAGTCAGACAATGGCACTATATACCAGTAGCAAGAAATGAGGGTATTTGTAACCCCAATATATTCTTTGAATTCCCAGTCAGACAATGGCACTATATACCAGTAGCAAAAATTGTGGGTGCATGTAACCTCAATATATTCTTTGAATTACCAGTCAGAAACTGGCACTATATGGCAGTAGCAAGAAATGACGGTATTTGTAACCCCAATATATTCTTTGAATTCCCAGTCAGACAATGGCACTATATACCAGTAGCAAAAATTTTGGGTGCACGTAACCCCAATATATTCTTTGAATTACCAGTCAGAAACTGGCACTATATGGCAGTAGCAAGAAATGAGGGTATTTATAACCCCAATATATTCTTTGAATTACCAGTCAGAAACTGGCACTATATACCAGTAGCAAGAAATGAGGGTATTTGTAACCCCAATATATTCTTTGAATTCCCACTCAGACAATGGCACTATATACCAGTAGCAAGAAATGAGGGTATTTGTAACCCCAATATATTCTTTGAATTCCCACTCAGACAATGGCACTATATACCAGTAGCAAGAAATGAGGGTATTTGTAACCCCAATATATTCTTTGAATTCCCAGTCAGACAATGGCACTATATACCAGTAGCAAGAAATGAGGGTATTTATAACCCCAATATATTCTTTGAATTCCCAGTCAGACAATGGCACTATATACCAGTAGCAAGAAATGAGGGTATTTGTAACCCCAATATATTCTTTGAATTCCCAGTCAGACAATGGCACTATATACCAGTAGCAAGAAATGAGGGTATTTGTAACCCCAATATATTCTTTGAATTCCCAGTCAGACAATGGCACTATATACCAGTAGCAAGAAATGAGGGTATTTGTAACCCCAATATATTCTTTGAATTCCCAGTCAGACAATGGCACTATATACCAGTAGCAAGAAATGAGGGTATTTATAACCCCAATATATTCTTTGAATTCCCAGTCAGAAACTGGCACTATATACCAGTAGCAAGAAATGAAGGTATTTGTAACCCCAATATATTCTTTGAATTCCCAGTCAGACAATGGCACTATATACCAGTAGCAAGAAATGAGGGTATTTATAACCCCAATATATTCTTTGAATTCCCAGTCAGACAATGGCACTATATACAAGTAGCAAGAAATGAGGGTATTTGTAACCCCAATATATTCTTTGAATTCCCAGTCAGACAATGGCACTATATACCAGTAGCAAGAAATGAGGGTATTTATAACCCCAATATATTCTTTGAAATCCCAGTCAGACAATGGCACTATATACCAGTAGCAAGAAATGAGGGTATTTGTAACCCCAATATATTCTTTGAATTCCCAGTCAGACAATGGCACTATATACCAGTAGCAAGAAATGAGGGTATTTATAACCCCAATATATTCTTTGAATTCCCAGTCAGACAATGGCACTATATACCAGTAGCAAGAAATGAGGGTATTTGTAACCCCAATATATTCTTTGAATTCCCAGTCAGACAATGGCACTATATACCAGTAGCAAGAAATGAGGGTATTTGTAACCCCAATATATTCTTTGAATTCCCAGTCAGACAATGGCACTATATACCAGTAGCAAGAAATGAGGGTATTTATAACCCCAATATATTCTTTGAATTCCCAGTCAGAAACTGGCACTATATACCAGTAGCAAGAAATGAGGGTATTTGTAACCCCAATATATTCTTTGAATTCCCAGTCAGACAATGGCACTATATACCAGTAGCAAGAAATGAGGGTATTTATAACCCCAATATATTCTTTGAATTCCCAGTCAGACAATGGCACTATATACCAGTAGCAAGAAATGAGGGTATTTGTAACCCCAATATATTCTTTGAATTCCCAGTCAGACAATGGCACTATATACCAGTAGCAAGAAATGAGGGTATTTATAACCACAATATATTCTTTGAATTCCCAGTTAGACAATGGCACTATATACCAGTAGCAAGAAATGAGGGTATTTGTAACCCCAATATATTCTTTGAATTCCCAGTCAGACAATGGCACTATATACCAGTAGCAAAAATTGTGGGTGCACGTAACCTCAATATATTCTTTGAATTACCAGTCAGAAACTGGCACTATATGGCAGTAGCAAGAAATGACGGTATTTGTAACCCCAATATATTCTTTGAATTCCCAGTCAGACAATGGCACTATATACCAGTAGCAAGAAATGAGGGTATTTATAACCCCAATATATTCTTTGAATTCCCAGTCAGAAACTGGCACTATATACCAGTAGCAAGAAATGAGGGTATTTGTAACCCCAATATATTCTTTGAATTCCCAGTCAGACAATGGCACTATATACCAGTAGCAAGAAATGAGGGTATTTATAACCCCAATATATTCTTTGAATTCCCAGTCAGACAATGGCACTATATACCAGTAGCAAGAAATGAGGGTATTTGTAACCCCAATATATTCTTTGAATTCCCAGTCAGACAATGGCACTATATACCAGTAGCAAGAAATGAGGGTATTTATAACCCCAATATATTCTTTGAATTCCCAGTCAGACAATGGCA
This sequence comes from Leptodactylus fuscus, assembly GCF_031893055.1. NCBI lineage: Eukaryota > Metazoa > Chordata > Amphibia > Anura > Leptodactylidae > Leptodactylus > Leptodactylus fuscus. The sequence goes on along the minus strand of NC_134268.1, from coordinate 135,019,573 downwards.
CTATATACCAGTAGCAAGAAATGAGGGTATTTATAACCCCAATATATTCTTTGAATTCCCAGTCAGACAATGGCACTATATACCAGTAGCAAGAAATGAGGGTATTTGTAACCCCAATATATTCTTTGAATTCCCAGTCAGACAATGGCACTATATACCAGTAGCAAGAAATGAGGGTATTTATAACCCCAAAATATTCTTTGAATTCCCAGTCAGAAACTGGCACTATATACCAGTAGCAAGAAATGAGGGTATTTGTAACCCCAATATATTCTTTGAATTCCCAGTCAGACAATGGCACTATATACCAGTAGCAAGAAATGAGGGTATTTATAACCCCAATATATTCTTTGAATTCCCAGTCAGACAATGGCACTATATACCAGTAGCAAGAAATGAGGGTATTTGTAACCCCAATATATTCTTTGAATTCCCACTCAGACAATGGCACTATATACCAGTAGCAAGAAATGAGGGTATTTATAACCCCAATATATTCTTTGAATTCCCAGTCAGACAATGGCACTATATACCAGTAGCAAGAAATGAGGGTATTTGTAACCCCAATATATTCTTTGAATTCCCAGTCAGACAATGGCACTATATACCAGTAGCAAAAATTGTGGGTGCACGTAACCTCAATATATTCTTTGAATTACCAGTCAGAAACTGGCACTATATGGCAGTAGCAAGAAATGACGGTATTTGTAACCCCAATATATTCTTTGAATTCCCAGTCAGACAATGGCACTATATACCAGTAGCAAAAATTTTGGGTGCACGTAACCCCAATATATTCTTTGAATTACCAGTCAGAAACTGGCACTATATGGCAGTAGCAAGAAATGAGGGTATTTATAACCCCAATATATTCTTTGAATTACCAGTCAGAAACTGGCACTATATACCAGTAGCAAGAAATGAGGGTATTTGTAACCCCAATATATTCTTTGATATCCCACTCAGACAATGGCACTATATACCAGTAGCAAGAAATGAGGGTATTTGTAACCCCAATATATTCTTTGAATTCCCAGTCAGACAATGGTACTATATACCAGTAGCAAGAAATGAGGGTATTTGTAACCCCAATATATTCTTTGAATTCCCAGTCAGACAATGGCACTATATACCAGTAGCAAGAAATGAGGGTATTTATAACCCCAATATATGCTTTGAATTCCCAGTCAGACAATGGCACTATATGGCAGTAGCAAGAAATGAGGGTATTTGTAACCCCAATATATTCTTTGAATTCCCAGTCAGACAATGGCACTATATACCAGTAGCAAAAATTTTGGGTGCACGTAACCCCAATATATTCTTTGAATTACCAGTCAGAAACTGGCACTATATGGCAGTAGCAAGAAATGAGGGTATTTATAACCCCAATATATTCTTTGAATTACCAGTCAGAAACTGGCACTATATACCAGTAGCAAGAAATGAGGGTATTTGTAACCCCAATATATTCTTTGAATTCCCAGTCAGACAATGGCACTATATACCAGTAGCAAGAAATGAGGGTATTTGTAACCCCAATATATTCTTTGAATTCCCAGTCAGACAATGGCACTATATACCAGTAGCAAGAAATGAGGGTATTTGTAACCCCAATATATTCTTTGAATTCCCAGTCAGACAATGGCACTATATACCAGTAGCAAAAATTGTGGGTGCACATAACCCCAATATATTCTTTGAATTACCAGTCAGAAACTGGCACTATATGGCAGTAGCAAGAAATGAGGGTATATGTAACCCCAATATATTCTTTGAATTCCCAGTCAGACAATGGCACTATATACCAGTAGCAAGAAATGAGGGTATTTGTAACCCCAATATATTCTTTGAATTCCCAGTCAGACAATGGCACTATATACCAGTAGCAAAAATTGTGGGTGGACGTAACCCCAATATAGTCTTTGAATTACCAGTCAGAAACTGGCACTATATGGCAGTAGCAAGAAATGAGGGTATTTGTAACCCCAATATATTCTTTGAATTCCCAGTCAGACAATGGCACTATATACCAGTAGCAAGAAATGAGGGTAATTGTAACCCCAATATATTCTTTGAATTCCCAGTCAGACAATGGCACTATATACCAGTAGCAAGAAATGAGGGTATTTGTAACCCCAATATATTCTTTGAATTCCCAGTCAGACAATGGCACTATATACCAGTAGCAAAAATTGTGGGTGCACGTAACCCAAATATATTCTTTGAATTACCAGTCAGAAACTGGCACTATATGGCAGTAGCAAGAAATGAGGGTATTTGTAACCCCAATATATTCTTTGAATTCCCAGTCAGACAATGGCACTATATACCAGTAGCAAGAAATGAGGGTATTTGTAACCCCAATATATTCTTTGAATTCCCAGTCAGACAATGGCACTATATACCAGTAGCAAGAAATGAGGGTATTTATAACCCCAATATATTCTTTGAATTCCCAGTCAGAAACTGGCACTATATACCAGTAGCAAGAAATGAGGGTATTTGTAACCCCAATATATTCTTTGAATTCCCAGTCAGACAATGGCACTATATACCAGTAGCAAGAAATGAGGGTATTTATAACCCCAATATATTCTTTGAATTCCCAGTCAGACAATGGCACTATATACCAGTAGCAAGAAATGAGGGTATTTGTAACCCCAATATATTCTTTGAATTCCCAGTCAGACAATGGCACTATATACCAGTAGCAAGAAATGAGGGTATTTATAACCCCAATATATTCTTTGAATTCCCAGTCAGACAATGGCACTATATACCAGTAGCAAGAAATGAGGGTATTTGTAACCCCAATATATTCTTTGAATTCCCATTCAGACAATAACACTATATACCAGTAGCAAAAATTGTGGGTGCACGTAACCCCAATATATTCTTTGAATTACCAGTCAGAAACTGGCACTATATGGCAGTAGCAAGAAATGAGGGTATTTGTAACCCCAATATATTCTTTGAATTCCCAGTCAGACAATGGCACTATATACCAGTAGCAAAAATTGTGGGTGCACGTAACCCCAATATATTCTTTGAATTACCAGTCAGAAACTGGCACTATATGGCAGTAGCAAGAAATGAGGGTATTTGTAACCCCAATATATTCTTTGAATTCCCAGTCAGACAATGGCACTATATACCAGTAGCAAGAAATGAGGGTATTTATAACCCCAATATATTCTTTGAATTCCCAGTCAGACAATGTCACTATATACCAGTAGCAAGAAATGAGGGTATTTGTAACCCCAATATATTCTTTGAATTCCCAGTCAGACAATGGCACTATATACCAGTAGCAAGAAATGAGGGTATTTATAACCCCAATATATTCTTTGAATTCAAAGTCAGACAATGGCACTATATACCAGTAGCAAGAAATGAGGGTATTTGTAACCCCAATATATTCTTTGAATTCCCAGTCAGACAATGGCACTATATACCAGTAGCAAAAATTGTGGGTGCACGTAACCTCAATATATTCTTTGAAATACCAGTCAGAAACTGGCACTATATGGCAGTAGCAAGAAATGAGGGTATTTGTAACCCCAATATATTCTTTGAATTCCCAGTCAGACAATGGCACTATATACCAGTAGCAAAAATTTTGGGTGCACGTAACCCCAATATATTCTTTGAATTACCAGTCAGAAACTGGCACTATATGGCAGTAGCAAGAAATGAGGGTATTTATAACCCCAATATATTCTTTGAATTACCAGTCAGAAACTGGCACTATATACCAGTAGCAAGAAATGAGGGTATTTGTAACCCCAATATATTCTTTGAATTCCCACTCAGACAATGGCACTATATACCAGTAGCAAGAAATGAGGGTATTTGTAACCCCAATATATTCTTTGAATTCCCAGTCAGACAATGGTACTATATACCAGTAGCAAGAAATGAGGGTATTTGTAACCCCAATATATTCTTTGAATTCCCAGTCAGACAATGGCACTATATACCAGTAGCAAAAATTGTGGGTGCACGTAACCCCAATATATTCTTTGAATTACCAGTCAGAAACTGGCACTATATGGCAGTAGCAAGAAATGAGGGTATTTGTAACCCCAATATATTCTTTGAATTCCCAGTCAGACAATGGCACTATATACCAGTAGCAAGAAATGAGGGTATTTGTAACCCCAATATATTCTTTGAATTCCCAGTCAGACAATGGCACTATATACCAGTAGCAAAAATTGTGGGTGCACGTAACCCCAATATATTCTTTGAATTACCAGTCAGAAACTGGCACTATATGGCAGTAGCAAGAAATGAGGGTATTTGTAACCCCAATATATTCTTTGAATTACCAGTCAGAAACTGGCACTATATGGCAGTAGCAAGAAATGAGGGTATTTGTAACCCCAATATATTCTTTGAATTCCCAGTCAGACAATGGCACTATATACCAGTAGCAAGAAATGAGGGTATTTGTAACCCCAATATATTCTTTGAATTCCCAGTCAGACAATGGCACTATATACCAGTAGCAAGAAATGAGGGTATTTATAACCCCAATATATTCGTTGAATTCCCAGTCAGAAACTGGCACTATATACCAGTAGCAAGAAATGAGGGTATTTGTAACCCCAATATATTCTTTGAATTCCCAGTCAGACAATGGCACTATATACCAGTAGCAAGAAATGAGGGTATTTATAACCCCAATATATTCTTTGAATTCCCAGTCAGACAATGGCACTATATACCAGTAGCAAGAAATGAGGGTATTTATAACCCCAATATATTCTTTGAATTCCCAGTCAGACAATGGCACTATATACCAGTAGCAAGAAATGAGGGTATTTGTAACCCCAATATATTCTTTGAATTCCCAGTCAGACAATGGCACTATATACCAGTAGCAAGAAATGAGGGTATTTATAACCCCAATATATTCTTTGAATTCCCAGTCAGACAATGGCACTATATACCAGTAGCAAGAAATGAGGGTATTTGTAACCCCAATATATTCTTTGAATTCCCAGTCAGACAATGGCACTATATACCAGTAGCAAAAATTGTGGGTGCACGTAACCTCAATATATTCTTTGAATTACCAGTCAGAAACTGGCACTATATGGCAGTAGCAAGAAATGACGGTATTTGTAACCCCAATATATTCTTTGAATTCCCAGTCAGACAATGGCACTATATACCAGTAGCAAAAATTTTGGGTGCACGTAACCCCAATATATTCTTTGAATTACCAGTCAGAAACTGGCACTATATGGCAGTAGCAAGAAATGAGGGTATTTATAACCCCAATATATTCTTTGAATTACCAGTCAGAAACTGGCACTATATACCAGTAGCAAAAATTGTGGGTGCACATAACCCCAATATATTCTTTGAATTACCAGTCAGAAACTGGCACTATATGGCAGTAGCAAGAAATGAGGGTATATGTAACCCCAATATATTCTTTGAATTCCCAGTCAGACAATGGCACTATATACCAGTAGCAAGAAATGAGGGTATTTGTAACCCCAATATATTCTTTGAATTCCCAGTCAGACAATGGCACTATATACCAGTAGCAAAAATTGTGGGTGGACGTAACCCCAATATAGTCTTTGAATTACCAGTCAGAAACTGGCACTATATGGCAGTAGCAAGAAATGAGGGTATTTGTAACCCCAATATATTCTTTGAATTCCCAGTCAGACAATGGCACTATATACCAGTAGCAAGAAATGAGGGTAATTGTAACCCCAATATATTCTTTGAATTCCCAGTCAGACAATGGCACTATATACCAGTAGCAAGAAATGAGGGTATTTGTAACCCCAATATATTCTTTGAATTCCCAGTCAGACAATGGCACTATATACCAGTAGCAAAAATTGTGGGTGCACGTAACCCAAATATATTCTTTGAATTACCAGTCAGAAACTGGCACTATATGGCAGTAGCAAGAAATGAGGGTATTTGTAACCCCAATATATTCTTTGAATTCCCAGTCAGACAATGGCACTATATACCAGTAGCAAGAAATGAGGGTATTTGTAACCCCAATATATTCTTTGAATTCCCAGTCAGACAATGGCACTATATACCAGTAGCAAGAAATGAGGGTATTTATAACCCCAATATATTCTTTGAATTCCCAGTCAGAAACTGGCACTATATACCAGTAGCAAGAAATGAGGGTATTTGTAACCCCAATATATTCTTTGAATTCCCAGTCAGACAATGGCACTATATACCAGTAGCAAGAAATGAGGGTATTTATAACCCCAATATATTCTTTGAATTCCCAGTCAGACAATGGCACTATATACCAGTAGCAAGAAATGAGGGTATTTGTAACCCCAATATATTCTTTGAATTCCCAGTCAGACAATGGCACTATATACCAGTAGCAAGAAATGAGGGTATTTATAACCCCAATATATTCTTTGAATTCCCAGTCAGACAATGGCACTATATACCAGTAGCAAGAAATGAGGGTATTTGTAACCCCAATATATTCTTTGAATTCCCATTCAGACAATAACACTATATACCAGTAGCAAAAATTGTGGGTGCACGTAACCCCAATATATTCTTTGAATTACCAGTCAGAAACTGGCACTATATGGCAGTAGCAAGAAATGAGGGTATTTGTAACCCCAATATATTCTTTGAATTCCCAGTCAGACAATGGCACTATATACCAGTAGCAAAAATTGTGGGTGCACGTAACCCCAATATATTCTTTGAATTACCAGTCAGAAACTGGCACTATATGGCAGTAGCAAGAAATGAGGGTATTTGTAACCCCAATATATTCTTTGAATTCCCAGTCAGACAATGGCACTATATACCAGTAGCAAGAAATGAGGGTATTTATAACCCCAATATATTCTTTGAATTCCCAGTCAGACAATGGCACTATATACCAGTAGCAAGAAATGAGGGTATTTGTAACCCCAATATATTCTTTGAATTCCCAGTCAGACAATGGCACTATATACCAGTAGCAAGAAATGAGGGTATTTATAACCCCAATATATTCTTTGAATTCAAAGTCAGACAATGGCACTATATACCAGTAGCAAGAAATGAGGGTATTTGTAACCCCAATATATTCTTTGAATTCCCAGTCAGACAATGGCACTATATACCAGTAGCAAAAATTGTGGGTGCACGTAACCTCAATATATTCTTTGAAATACCAGTCAGAAACTGGCACTATATGGCAGTAGCAAGAAATGAGGGTATTTGTAACCCCAATATATTCTTTGAATTCCCAGTCAGACAATGGCACTATATACCAGTAGCAAAAATTTTGGGTGCACGTAACCCCAATATATTCTTTGAATTACCAGTCAGAAACTGGCACTATATGGCAGTAGCAAGAAATGAGGGTATTTATAACCCCAATATATTCTTTGAATTACCAGTCAGAAACTGGCACTATATACCAGTAGCAAGAAATGAGGGTATTTGTAACCCCAATATATTCTTTGAATTCCCACTCAGACAATGGCACTATATACCAGTAGCAAGAAATGAGGGTATTTGTAACCCCAATATATTCTTTGAATTCCCAGTCAGACAATGGTACTATATACCAGTAGCAAGAAATGAGGGTATTTGTAACCCCAATATATTCTTTGAATTCCCAGTCAGACAATGGCACTATATACCAGTAGCAAAAATTGTGGGTGCACGTAACCCCAATATATTCTTTGAATTACCAGTCAGAAACTGGCACTATATGGCAGTAGCAAGAAATGAGGGTATTTGTAACCCCAATATATTCTTTGAATTCCCAGTCAGACAATGGCACTATATACCAGTAGCAAGAAATGAGGGTATTTGTAACCCCAATATATTCTTTGAATTCCCAGTCAGACAATGGCACTATATACCAGTAGCAAAAATTGTGGGTGCACGTAACCCCAATATATTCTTTGAATTACCAGTCAGAAACTGGCACTATATGGCAGTAGCAAGAAATGAGGGTATTTGTAACCCCAATATATTCTTTGAATTACCAGTCAGAAACTGGCACTATATGGCAGTAGCAAGAAATGAGGGTATTTGTAACCCCAATATATTCTTTGAATTCCCAGTCAGACAATGGCACTATATACCAGTAGCAAGAAATGAGGGTATTTGTAACCCCAATATATTCTTTGAATTCCCAGTCAGACAATGGCACTATATACCAGTAGCAAGAAATGAGGGTATTTATAACCCCAATATATTCGTTGAATTCCCAGTCAGAAACTGGCACTATATACCAGTAGCAAGAAATGAGGGTATTTGTAACCCCAATATATTCTTTGAATTCCCAGTCAGACAATGGCACTATATACCAGTAGCAAGAAATGAGGGTATTTATAACCCCAATATATTCTTTGAATTCCCAGTCAGACAATGGCACTATATACCAGTAGCAAGAAATGAGGGTATTTATAACCCCAATATATTCTTTGAATTCCCAGTCAGACAATGGCACTATATACCAGTAGCAAGAAATGAGGGTATTTGTAACCCCAATATATTCTTTGAATTCCCAGTCAGACAATGGCACTATATACCAGTAGCAAGAAATGAGGGTATTTATAACCCCAATATATTCTTTGAATTCCCAGTCAGACAATGGCACTATATACCAGTAGCAAGAAATGAGGGTATTTGTAACCCCAATATATTCTTTGAATTCCCAGTCAGACAATGGCACTATATACCAGTAGCAAAAATTGTGGGTGCACGTAACCTCAATATATTCTTTGAATTACCAGTCAGAAACTGGCACTATATGGCAGTAGCAAGAAATGACGGTATTTGTAACCCCAATATATTCTTTGAATTCCCAGTCAGACAATGGCACTATATACCAGTAGCAAAAATTTTGGGTGCACGTAACCCCAATATATTCTTTGAATTACCAGTCAGAAACTGGCACTATATGGCAGTAGCAAGAAATGAGGGTATTTATAACCCCAATATATTCTTTGAATTACCAGTCAGAAACTGGCACTATATACCAGTAGCAAGAAATGAGGGTATTTGTAACCCCAATATATTCTTTGAATTCCCACTCAGACAATGGCACTATATACCAGTAGCAAGAAATGAGGGTATTTGTAACCCCAATATATTCTTTGAATTCCCACTCAGACAATGGCACTATATACCAGTAGCAAGAAATGAGGGTATTTGTAACCCCAATATATTCTTTGAATTCCCAGTCAGACAATGGCACTATATACCAGTAGCAAGAAATGAGGGTATTTATAACCCCAATATATTCTTTGAATTCCCAGTCAGACAATGGCACTATATACCAGTAGCAAGAAATGAGGGTATTTGTAACCCCAATATATTCTTTGAATTCCCAGTCAGACAATGGCACTATATACCAGTAGCAAGAAATGAGGGTATTTGTAACCCCAATATATTCTTTGAATTCCCAGTCAGACAATGGCACTATATACCAGTAGCAAGAAATGAGGGTATTTGTAACCCCAATATATTCTTTGAATTCCCAGTCAGACAATGGCACTATATACCAGTAGCAAGAAATGAGGGTATTTATAACCCCAATATATTCTTTGAATTCCCAGTCAGAAACTGGCACTATATACCAGTAGCAAGAAATGAGGGTATTTGTAACCCCAATATATTCTTTGAATTCCCAGTCAGACAATGGCACTATATACCAGTAGCAAGAAATGAGGGTATTTATAACCCCAATATATTCTTTAAATTCCCAGTCAGACAATGGCACTATATACAAGTAGCAAGAAATGAGGGTATTTGTAACCCCAATATATTCTTTGAATTCCCAGTCAGACAATGGCACTATATACCAGTAGCAAGAAATGAGGGTATTTATAACCCCAATATATTCTTTGAAATCCCAGTCAGACAATGGCACTATATACCAGTAGCAAGAAATGAGGGTATTTGTAACCCCAATATATTCTTTGAATTCCCAGTCAGACAATGGCACTATATACCAGTAGCAAGAAATGAGGGTATTTATAACCCCAATATATTCTTTGAATTCCCAGTCAGACAATGGCACTATATACCAGTAGCAAGAAATGAGGGTATTTGTAACCCCAATATATTCTTTGAATTCCCAGTCAGACAATGGCACTATATACCAGTAGCAAGAAATGAGGGTATTTGTAACCCCAATATATTCTTTGAATTCCCAGTCAGACAATGGCACTATATACCAGTAGCAAGAAATGAGGGTATTTATAACCCCAATATATTCTTTGAATTCCCAGTCAGAAACTGGCACTATATACCAGTAGCAAGAAATGAGGGTATTTGTAACCCCAATATATTCTTTGAATTCCCAGTCAGACAATGGCACTATATACCAGTAGCAAGAAATGAGGGTATTTATAACCCCAATATATTCTTTGAATTCCCAGTCAGACAATGGCACTATATACCAGTAGCAAGAAATGAGGGTATTTGTAACCCCAATATATTCTTTGAATTCCCAGTCAGACAATGGCACTATATACCAGTAGCAAGAAATGAGGGTATTTATAACCACAATATATTCTTTGAATTCCCAGTTAGACAATGGCACTATATACCAGTAGCAAGAAATGAGGGTATTTGTAACCCCAATATATTCTTTGAATTCCCAGTCAGACAATGGCACTATATACCAGTAGCAAAAATTGTGGGTGCACGTAACCTCAATATATTCTTTGAATTACCAGTCAGAAACTGGCACTATATGGCAGTAGCAAGAAATGACGGTATTTGTAACCCCAATATATTCTTTGAATTCCCAGTCAGACAATGGCACTATATACCAGTAGCAAGAAATGAGGGTATTTATAACCCCAATATATTCTTTGAATTCCCAGTCAGAAACTGGCACTATATACCAGTAGCAAGAAATGAGGGTATTTGTAACCCCAATATATTCTTTGAATTCCCAGTCAGACAATGGCACTATATACCAGTAGCAAGAAATGAGGGTATTTATAACCCCAATATATTCTTTGAATTCCCAGTCAGACAATGGCACTATATACCAGTAGCAAGAAATGAGGGTATTTGTAACCCCAATATATTCTTTGAATTCCCAGTCAGACAATGGCACTATATACCAGTAGCAAGAAATGAGGGTATTTATAACCCCAATATATTCTTTGAATTCCCAGTCAGACAATGGCACTATATACCAGTAGCAAGAAATGAGGGTATTTATAACCCCAATATATTCTTTGAATTCCCAGTCAGACAATGGCACTATATACCAGTAGCAAGAAATGAGGGTATTTGTAACCCCAATATATTCTTTGAATTCCCAGTCAGACAATGGCACTATATACCAGTAGCAAGAAATGAGGGTATTTATAACCCCAAAATATTCTTTGAATTCCCAGTCAGAAACTGGCACTATATACCAGTAGCAAGAAATGAGGGTATTTGTAACCCCAATATATTCTTTGAATTCCCAGTCAGACAATGGCACTATATACCAGTAGCAAGAAATGAGGGTATTTATAACCCCAATATATTCTTTGAATTCCCAGTCAGACAATGGCACTATATACCAGTAGCAAGAAATGAGGGTATTTGTAACCCCAATATATTCTTTGAATTCCCAGTCAGACAATGGCACTATATACCAGTAGCAAGAAATGAGGGTATTTATAACCCCAATATATTCTTTGAATTCCCAGTCAGACAATGGCACTATATACCAGTAGCAAGAAATGAGGGTATTTGTAACCCCAATATATTCTTTGAATTCCCAGTCAGACAATGGCACTATATACCAGTAGCAAAAATTGTGGGTGCACGTAACCTCAATATATTCTTTGAATTACCAGTCAGAAACTGGCACTATATGGCAGTAGCAAGAAATGACGGTATTTGTAACCCCAATATATTCTTTGAATTCCCAGTCAGACAATGGCACTATATACCAGTAGCAAAAATTTTGGGTGCACGTAACCCCAATATATTCTTTGAATTACCAGTCAGAAACTGGCACTATATGGCAGTAGCAAGAAATGAGGGTATTTATAACCCCAATATATTCTTTGAATTCCCAGTCAGAAACTGGCACTATATACCAGTAGCAAGAAATGAGGGTATTTGTAACCCCAATATATTCTTTGATATCCCACTCAGACAATGGCACTATATACCAGTAGCAAGAAATGAGGGTATTTGTAACCCCGATATATTCTTTGAATTCCCAGTCAGACAATGGTACTATATACCAGTAGCAAGAAATGAGGGTATTTGTAACCCCAATATATTCTTTGAATTCCCAGTCAGACAATGGCACTATATACCAGTAGCAAGAAATGAGGGTATTTATAACCCCAATATATGCTTTGAATTCCCAGTCAGACAATGGCACTATATGGCAGTAGCAAGAAATGAGGGTATTTGTAACCCCAATATATTCTTTGAATTCCCAGTCAGACAATGGCACTATATACCAGTAGCAAAAATTTTGGGTGCACGTAACCCCAATATATTCTTTGAATTACCAGTCAGAAACTGGCACTATATGGCAGTAGCAAGAAATGAGGGTATTTATAACCCCAATATATTCTTTGAATTACCAGTCAGAAACTGGCACTATATACCAGTAGCAAGAAATGAGGGTATTTGTAACCCCAATATATTCTTTGAATTCCCAGTCAGACAATGGCACTATATACCAGTAGCAAGAAATGAGGGTATTTGTAACCCCAATATATTCTTTGAATTCCCAGTCAGACAATGGCACTATATACCAGTAGCAAGAAATGAGGGTATTTGTAACCCCAATATATTCTTTGAATTCCCAGTCAGACAATGGCACTATATACCAGTAGCAAAAATTGTGGGTGCACATAACCCCAATATATTCTTTGAATTACCAGTCAGAAACTGGCACTATATGGCAGTAGCAAGAAATGAGGGTATATGTAACCCCAATATATTCTTTGAATTCCCAGTCAGACAATGGCACTATATACCAGTAGCAAGAAATGAGGGTATTTGTAACCCCAATATATTCTTTGAATTCCCAGTCAGACAATGGCACTATATACCAGTAGCAAAAATTGTGGGTGGACGTAACCCCAATATAGTCTTTGAATTACCAGTCAGAAACTGGCACTATATGGCAGTAGCAAGAAATGAGGGTATTTGTAACCCCAATATATTCTTTGAATTCCCAGTCAGACAATGGCACTATATACCAGTAGCAAGAAATGAGGGTAATTGTAACCCCAATATATTCTTTGAATTCCCAGTCAGACAATGGCACTATATACCAGTAGCAAGAAATGAGGGTATTTGTAACCCCAATATATTCTTTGAATTCCCAGTCAGACAATGGCACTATATACCAGTAGCAAAAATTGTGGGTGCACGTAACCCAAATATATTCTTTGAATTACCAGTCAGAAACTGGCACTATATGGCAGTAGCAAGAAATGAGGGTATTTGTAACCCCAATATATTCTTTGAATTCCCAGTCAGACAATGGCACTATATACCAGTAGCAAGAAATGAGGGTATTTGTAACCCCAATATATTCTTTGAATTCCCAGTCAGACAATGGCACTATATACCAGTAGCAAGAAATGAGGGTATTTATAACCCCAATATATTCTTTGAATTCCCAGTCAGAAACTGGCACTATATACCAGTAGCAAGAAATGAGGGTATTTGTAACCCCAATATATTCTTTGAATTCCCAGTCAGACAATGGCACTATATACCAGTAGCAAGAAATGAGGGTATTTATAACCCCAATATATTCTTTGAATTCCCAGTCAGACAATGGCACTATATACCAGTAGCAAGAAATGAGGGTATTTGTAACCCCAATATATTCTTTGAATTCCCAGTCAGACAATGGCACTATATACCAGTAGCAAGAAATGAGGGTATTTATAACCCCAATATATTCTTTGAATTCCCAGTCAGACAATGGCACTATATACCAGTAGCAAGAAATGAGGGTATTTGTAACCCCAATATATTCTTTGAATTCCCATTCAGACAATAACACTATATACCAGTAGCAAAAATTGTGGGTGCACGTAACCCCAATATATTCTTTGAATTACCAGTCAGAAACTGGCACTATATGGCAGTAGCAAGAAATGAGGGTATTTGTAACCCCAATATATTCTTTGAATTCCCAGTCAGACAATGGCACTATATACCAGTAGCAAAAATTTTGGGTGCACGTAACCCCAATATATTCTTTGAATTACCAGTCAGAAACTGGCACTATATGGCAGTAGCAAGAAATGAGGGTATTTATAACCCCAATATATTCTTTGAATTACCAGTCAGAAACTGGCACTATATACCAGTAGCAAGAAATGAGGGTATTTGTAACCCCAATATATTCTTTGATATCCCACTCAGACAATGGCACTATATACCAGTAGCAAGAAATGAGGGTATTTGTAACCCCAATATATTCTTTGAATTACCAGTCAGAAACTGGCACTATATACCAGTAGCAAGAAATGAGGGTATTTGTAACCCCAATATATTCTTTGATATCCCACTCAGACAATGGCACTATATACCAGTAGCAAGAAATGAGGGTATTTGTAACCCCAATATATTCTTTGAATTCCCAGTCAGACAATGGTACTATATACCAGTAGCAAGAAATGAGGGTATTTGTAACCCCAATATATTCTTTGAATTCCCAGTCAGACAATGGCACTATATACCAGTAGCAAGAAATGAGGGTATTTATAACCCCAATATATGCTTTGAATTCCCAGTCAGACAATGGCACTATATGGCAGTAGCAAGAAATGAGGGTATTTGTAACCCCAATATATTCTTTGAATTCCCAGTCAGACAATGGCACTATATACCAGTAGCAAAAATTTTGGGTGCACGTAACCCCAATATATTCTTTGAATTACCAGTCAGAAACTGGCACTATATGGCAGTAGCAAGAAATGAGGGTATTTATAACCCCAATATATTCTTTGAATTACCAGTCAGAAACTGGCACTATATACCAGTAGCAAGAAATGAGGGTATTTGTAACCCCAATATATTCTTTGAATTCCCAGTCAGACAATGGCACTATATACCAGTAGCAAGAAATGAGGGTATTTGTAACCCCAATATATTCTTTGAATTCCCAGTCAGACAATGGCACTATATACCAGTAGCAAGAAATGAGGGTATTTGTAACCCCAATATATTCTTTGAATTCCCAGTCAGACAATGGCACTATATACCAGTAGCAAAAATTGTGGGTGCACATAACCCCAATATATTCTTTGAATTACCAGTCAGAAACTGGCACTATATGGCAGTAGCAAGAAATGAGGGTATATGTAACCCCAATATATTCTTTGAATTCCCAGTCAGACAATGGCACTATATACCAGTAGCAAGAAATGAGGGTATTTGTAACCCCAATATATTCTTTGAATTCCCAGTCAGACAATGGCACTATATACCAGTAGCAAAAATTGTGGGTGGACGTAACCCCAATATAGTCTTTGAATTACCAGTCAGAAACTGGCACTATATGGCAGTAGCAAGAAATGAGGGTATTTGTAACCCCAATATATTCTTTGAATTCCCAGTCAGACAATGGCACTATATACCAGTAGCAAGAAATGAGGGTAATTGTAACCCCAATATATTCTTTGAATTCCCAGTCAGACAATGGCACTATATACCAGTAGCAAGAAATGAGGGTATTTGTAACCCCAATATATTCTTTGAATTCCCAGTCAGACAATGGCACTATATACCAGTAGCAAAAATTGTGGGTGCACGTAACCCAAATATATTCTTTGAATTACCAGTCAGAAACTGGCACTATATGGCAGTAGCAAGAAATGAGGGTATTTGTAACCCCAATATATTCTTTGAATTCCCAGTCAGACAATGGCACTATATACCAGTAGCAAGAAATGAGGGTATTTGTAACCCCAATATATTCTTTGAATTCCCAGTCAGACAATGGCACTATATACCAGTAGCAAGAAATGAGGGTATTTATAACCCCAATATATTCTTTGAATTCCCAGTCAGAAACTGGCACTATATACCAGTAGCAAGAAATGAGGGTATTTGTAACCCCAATATATTCTTTGAATTCCCAGTCAGACAATGGCACTATATACCAGTAGCAAGAAATGAGGGTATTTATAACCCCAATATATTCTTTGAATTCCCAGTCAGACAATGGCACTATATACCAGTAGCAAGAAATGAGGGTATTTGTAACCCCAATATATTCTTTGAATTCCCAGTCAGACAATGGCACTATATACCAGTAGCAAGAAATGAGGGTATTTATAACCCCAATATATTCTTTGAATTCCCAGTCAGACAATGGCACTATATACCAGTAGCAAGAAATGAGGGTATTTGTAACCCCAATATATTCTTTGAATTCCCATTCAGACAATAACACTATATACCAGTAGCAAAAATTGTGGGTGCACGTAACCCCAATATATTCTTTGAATTACCAGTCAGAAACTGGCACTATATGGCAGTAGCAAGAAATGAGGGTATTTGTAACCCCAATATATTCTTTGAATTCCCAGTCAGACAATGGCACTATATACCAGTAGCAAGAAATGAGGGTATTTATAACCCCAATATATTCTTTGAATTCCCAGTCAGACAATGGCACTATATACCAGTAGCAAGAAATGAGGGTATTTGTAACCCCAATATATTCTTTGAATTCCCAGTCAGACAATGGCACTATATACCAGTAGCAAGAAATGAGGGTATTTATAACCCCAATATATTCTTTGAATTCAAAGTCAGACAATGGCACTATATACCAGTAGCAAGAAATGAGGGTATTTGTAACCCCAATATATTCTTTGAATTCCCAGTCAGACAATGGCACTATATACCAGTAGCAAAAATTGTGGGTGCACGTAACCTCAATATATTCTTTGAAATACCAGTCAGAAACTGGCACTATATGGCAGTAGCAAGAAATGAGGGTATTTGTAACCCCAATATATTCTTTGAATTCCCAGTCAGACAATGGCACTATATACCAGTAGCAAAAATTTTGGGTGCACGTAACCCCAATATATTCTTTGAATTACCAGTCAGAAACTGGCACTATATGGCAGTAGCAAGAAATGAGGGTATTTATAACCCCAATATATTCTTTGAATTACCAGTCAGAAACTGGCACTATATACCAGTAGCAAGAAATGAGGGTATTTGTAACCCCAATATATTCTTTGAATTCCCACTCAGACAATGGCACTATATACCAGTAGCAAGAAATGAGGGTATTTGTAACCCCAATATATTCTTTGAATTCCCAGTCAGACAATGGTACTATATACCAGTAGCAAGAAATGAGGGTATTTGTAACCCCAATATATTCTTTGAATTCCCAGTCAGACAATGGCACTATATACCAGTAGCAAAAATTGTGGGTGCACGTAACCCCAATATATTCTTTGAATTACCAGTCAGAAACTGGCACTATATGGCAGTAGCAAGAAATGAGGGTATTTGTAACCCCAATATATTCTTTGAATTCCCAGTCAGACAATGGCACTATATACCAGTAGCAAGAAATGAGGGTATTTGTAACCCCAATATATTCTTTGAATTCCCAGTCAGACAATGGCACTATATACCAGTAGCAAAAATTGTGGGTGCACGTAACCCCAATATATTCTTTGAATTACCAGTCAGAAACTGGCACTATATGGCAGTAGCAAGAAATGAGGGTATTTGTAACCCCAATATATTCTTTGAATTACCAGTCAGAAACTGGCACTATATGGCAGTAGCAAGAAATGAGGGTATTTGTAACCCCAATATATTCTTTGAATTCCCAGTCAGACAATGGCACTATATACCAGTAGCAAGAAATGAGGGTATTTGTAACCCCAATATATTCTTTGAATTCCCAGTCAGACAATGGCACTATATACCAGTAGCAAGAAATGAGGGTATTTATAACCCCAATATATTCGTTGAATTCCCAGTCAGAAACTGGCACTATATACCAGTAGCAAGAAATGAGGGTATTTGTAACCCCAATATATTCTTTGAATTCCCAGTCAGACAATGGCACTATATACCAGTAGCAAGAAATGAGGGTATTTATAACCCCAATATATTCTTTGAATTCCCAGTCAGACAATGGCACTATATACCAGTAGCAAGAAATGAGGGTATTTATAACCCCAATATATTCTTTGAATTCCCAGTCAGACAATGGCACTATATACCAGTAGCAAGAAATGAGGGTATTTGTAACCCCAATATATTCTTTGAATTCCCAGTCAGACAATGGCACTATATACCAGTAGCAAGAAATGAGGGTATTTATAACCCCAATATATTCTTTGAATTCCCAGTCAGACAATGGCACTATATACCAGTAGCAAGAAATGAGGGTATTTGTAACCCCAATATATTCTTTGAATTCCCAGTCAGACAATGGCACTATATACCAGTAGCAAAAATTGTGGGTGCACGTAACCTCAATATATTCTTTGAATTACCAGTCAGAAACTGGCACTATATGGCAGTAGCAAGAAATGACGGTATTTGTAACCCCAATATATTCTTTGAATTCCCAGTCAGACAATGGCACTATATACCAGTAGCAAAAATTTTGGGTGCACGTAACCCCAATATATTCTTTGAATTACCAGTCAGAAACTGGCACTATATGGCAGTAGCAAGAAATGAGGGTATTTATAAACCCAATATATTCTTTGAATTACCAGTCAGAAACTGGCACTATATACCAGTAGCAAGAAATGAGGGTATTTGTAACCCCAATATATTCTTTGAATTCCCACTCAGACAATGGCACTATATACCAGTAGCAAGAAATGAGGGTATTTGTAACCCCAATATATTCTTTGAATTCCCACTCAGACAATGGCACTATATACCAGTAGCAAGAAATGAGGGTATTTGTAACCCCAATATATTCTTTGAATTCCCAGTCAGACAATGGCACTATATACCAGTAGCAAGAAATGAGGGTATTTATAACCCCAATATATTCTTTGAATTCCCAGTCAGACAATGGCACTATATACCAGTAGCAAGAAATGAGGGTATTTGTAACCCCAATATATTCTTTGAATTCCCAGTCAGACAATGGCACTATATACCAGTAGCAAGAAATGAGGGTATTTGTAACCCCAATATATTCTTTGAATTCCCAGTCAGACAATGGCACTATATACCAGTAGCAAGAAATGAGGGTATTTGTAACCCCAATATATTCTTTGAATTCCCAGTCAGACAATGGCACTATATACCAGTAGCAAGAAATGAGGGTATTTATAACCCCAATATATTCTTTGAATTCCCAGTCAGAAACTGGCACTATATACCAGTAGCAAGAAATGAGGGTATTTGTAACCCCAATATATTCTTTGAATTCCCAGTCAGACAATGGCACTATATACCAGTAGCAAGAAATGAGGGTATTTATAACCCCAATATATTCTTTGAATTCCCAGTCAGACAATGGCACTATATACAAGTAGCAAGAAATGAGGGTATTTGTAACCCCAATATATTCTTTGAATTCCCAGTCAGACAATGGCACTATATACCAGTAGCAAGAAATGAGGGTATTTATAACCCCAATATATTCTTTGAAATCCCAGTCAGACAATGGCACTATATACCAGTAGCAAGAAATGAGGGTATTTGTAACCCCAATATATTCTTTGAATTCCCAGTCAGACAATGGCACTATATACCAGTAGCAAGAAATGAGGGTATTTATAACCCCAATATATTCTTTGAATTCCCAGTCAGACAATGGCACTATATACCAGTAGCAAGAAATGAGGGTATTTGTAACCCCAAAATATTCTTTGAATTCCCAGTCAGACAATGGCACTATATACCAGTAGCAAGAAATGAGGGTATTTGTAACCCCAATATATTCTTTGAATTCCCAGTCAGACAATGGCACTATATACCAGTAGCAAGAAATGAGGGTATTTATAACCCCAATATATTCTTTGAATTCCCAGTCAGAAACTGGCACTATATACCAGTAGCAAGAAATGAGGGTATTTGTAACCCCAATATATTCTTTGAATTCCCAGTCAGACAATGGCACTATATACCAGTAGCAAGAAATGAGGGTATTTATAACCCCAATATATTCTTTGAATTCCCAGTCAGACAATGGCACTATATACCAGTAGCAAGAAATGAGGGTATTTGTAACCCCAATATATTCTTTGAATTCCCAGTCAGACAATGGCACTATATACCAGTAGCAAGAAATGAGGGTATTTATAACCACAATATATTCTTTGAATTCCCAGTTAGACAATGGCACTATATACCAGTAGCAAGAAATGAGGGTATTTGTAACCCCAATATATTCTTTGAATTCCCAGTCAGACAATGGCACTATATACCAGTAGCAAAAATTGTGGGTGCACGTAACCTCAATATATTCTTTGAATTACCAGTCAGAAACTGGCACTATATGGCAGTAGCAAGAAATGACGGTATTTGTAACCCCAATATATTCTTTGAATTCCCAGTCAGACAATGGCACTATATACCAGTAGCAAGAAATGAGGGTATTTATAACCCCAATATATTCTTTGAATTCCCAGTCAGAAACTGGCACTATATACCAGTAGCAAGAAATGAGGGTATTTGTAACCCCAATATATTCTTTGAATTCCCAGTCAGACAATGGCACTATATACCAGTAGCAAGAAATGAGGGTATTTATAACCCCAATATATTCTTTGAATTCCCAGTCAGACAATGGCACTATATACCAGTAGCAAGAAATGAGGGTATTTGTAACCCCAATATATTCTTTGAATTCCCAGTCAGACAATGGCACTATATACCAGTAGCAAGAAATGAGGGTATTTATAACCCCAATATATTCTTTGAATTCCCAGTCAGACAATGGCACTATATACCAGTAGCAAGAAATGAGGGTATTTATAACCCCAATATATTCTTTGAATTCCCAGTCAGACAATGGCACTATATACCAGTAGCAAGAAATGAGGGTATTTGTAACCCCAATATATTCTTTGAATTCCCAGTCAGACAATGGCACTATATACCAGTAGCAAGAAATGAGGGTATTTATAACCCCAAAATATTCTTTGAATTCCCAGTCAGAAACTGGCACTATATACCAGTAGCAAGAAATGAGGGTATTTGTAACCCCAATATATTCTTTGAATTCCCAGTCAGACAATGGCACTATATACCAGTAGCAAGAAATGAGGGTATTTATAACCCCAATATATTCTTTGAATTCCCAGTCAGACAATGGCACTATATACCAGTAGCAAGAAATGAGGGTATTTGTAACCCCAATATATTCTTTGAATTCCCAGTCAGACAATGGCACTATATACCAGTAGCAAGAAATGAGGGTATTTATAACCCCAATATATTCTTTGAATTCCCAGTCAGACAATGGCACTATATACCAGTAGCAAGAAATGAGGGTATTTGTAACCCCAATATATTCTTTGAATTCCCAGTCAGACAATGGCACTATATACCAGTAGCAAAAATTGTGGGTGCACGTAACCTCAATATATTCTTTGAATTACCAGTCAGAAACTGGCACTATATGGCAGTAGCAAGAAATGACGGTATTTGTAACCCCAATATATTCTTTGAATTCCCAGTCAGACAATGGCACTATATACCAGTAGCAAAAATTTTGGGTGCACGTAACCCCAATATATTCTTTGAATTACCAGTCAGAAACTGGCACTATATGGCAGTAGCAAGAAATGAGGGTATTTATAACCCCAATATATTCTTTGAATTACCAGTCAGAAACTGGCACTATATACCAGTAGCAAGAAATGAGGGTATTTGTAACCCCAATATATTCTTTGATATCCCACTCAGACAATGGCACTATATACCAGTAGCAAGAAATGAGGGTATTTGTAACCCCAATATATTCTTTGAATTCCCAGTCAGACAATGGTACTATATACCAGTAGCAAGAAATGAGGGTATTTGTAACCCCAATATATTCTTTGAATTCCCAGTCAGACAATGGCACTATATACCAGTAACAAAAATTGTGGGTGCACGTAACCCCAATATATTCTTTGAATTACCAGTCAGAAACTGGCACTATATGGCAGTAGCAAGAAATGAGGGTATTTGTAACCCCAATATATTCTTTGAATTCCCAGTCAGACAATGGCACTATATACCAGTAGCAAGAAATGAGGGTATTTGTAACCCCAATATATTCTTTGAATTCCCAGTCAGACAATAGCACTATATACCAGTAGCAAAAATTGTGGGTGCACGTAACCCCAATATATTCTTTGAATTACCAGTCAGAAACTGGCACTATATGGCAGTAGCAAGAAATGAGGGTATTTGTAACCCCAATATATTCTTTGAATTACCAGTCAGAAACTGGCACTATATGGCAGTAGCAAGAAATGAGGGTATTTGTAACCCCAATATATTCTTTGAATTCCCAGTCAGACAATGGCACTATATACCAGTAGCAAGAAATGAGGGTATTTGTAACCCCAATATATTCTTTGAATTCCCAGTCAGACAATGGCACTATATACCAGTAGCAAGAAATTAGGGTATTTATAACCCCAATATATTCTTTGAATTCCCAGTCAGAAACTGGCACTATATACCAGTAGCAAGAAATGAGGGTATTTGTAACCCCAATATATTCTTTGAATTCCCAGTCAGACAATGGCACTATATACCAGTAGCAAGAAATGAGGGTATTTATAACCCCAATATATTCTTTGAATTCCCAGTCAGACAATGGCACTATATACCAGTAGCAAGAAATGAGGGTATTTGTAACCCCAATATATTCTTTGAATTCCCAGTCAGACAATGGCACTATATACCAGTAGCAAGAAATGAGGGTATTTATAACCGCAATATATTCTTTGAATTCCCAGTCAGACAATGGCACTATATACCAGTAGCAAGAAATGAGGGTATTTGTAACCCCAATATATTCTTTGAATTCCCAGTCAGACAATGGCACTATATACCAGTAGCAAAAATTGTGGGTGCACGTAACCTCAATATATTCTTTGAATTACCAGTCAGAAACTGGCACTATATGGCAGTAGCAAGAAATGACGGTATTTGTAACCCCAATATATTCTTTGAATTCCCAGTCAGACAATGGCACTATATACCAGTAGCAAAAATTTTGGGTGCACGTAACCCCAATATATTCTTTGAATTACCAGTCAGAAACTGGCACTATATGGCAGTAGCAAGAAATGAGGGTATTTATAACCCCAATATATTCTTTGAATTACCAGTCAGAAACTGGCACTATATACCAGTAGCAAGAAATGAGGGTATTTGTAACCCCAATATATTCTTTGAATTCCCAGTCAGACAATGGCACTATATACCAGTAGCAAGAAATGAGGGTATTTATAACCCCAATATATTCTTTGAATTCCCAGTCAGACAATGGCACTATATACCAGTAGCAAGAAATGAGGGTATTTATAACCCCAATATATTCTTTGAATTCCCAGTCAGACAATGGCACTATATACCAGTAGCAAGAAATGAGGGTATTTGTAACCCCAATATATTCTTTGAATTCCCAGTCAGACAATGGCACTATATACCAGTAGCAAGAAATGAGGGTATTTATAACCCCAATATATTCTTTGAATTCCCAGTCAGACAATGGCACTATATACCAGTAGCAAGAAATGAGGGTATTTGTAACCCCAATATATTCTTTGAATTCCCAGTCAGACAATGGCACTATATACCAGTAGCAAAAATTGTGGGTGCACGTAACCTCAATATATTCTTTGAATTACCAGTCAGAAACTGGCACTATATGGCAGTAGCAAGAAATGACGGTATTTGTAACCCCAATATATTCTTTGAATTCCCAGTCAGTCAATGGCACTATATACCAGTAGCAAAAATTTTGGGTGCACGTAACCCCAATATATTCTTTGAATTACCAGTCAGAAACTGGCACTATATGGCAGTAGCAAGAAATGAGGGTATTTATAACCCCAATATATTCTTTGAATTACCAGTCAGAAACTGGCACTATATACCAGTAGCAAGAAATGAGGGTATTTGTAACCCCAATATATTCTTTGAATTCCCACTCAGACAATGGCACTATATACCAGTAGCAAGAAATGAGGGTATTTGTAACCCCAATATATTCTTTGAATTCCCACTCAGACAATGGCACTATATACCAGTAGCAAGAAATGAGGGTATTTGTAACCCCAATATATTCTTTGAATTCCCAGTCAGACAATGGCACTATATACCAGTAGCAAGAAATGAGGGTATTTATAACCCCAATATATTCTTTGAATTCCCAGTCAGACAATGGCACTATATACCAGTAGCAAGAAATGAGGGTATTTGTAACCCCAATATATTCTTTGAATTCCCAGTCAGACAATGGCACTATATACCAGTAGCAAGAAATGAGGGTATTTGTAACCCCAATATATTCTTTGAATTCCCAGTCAGACAATGGCACTATATACCAGTAGCAAGAAATGAGGGTATTTGTAACCCCAATATATTCTTTAAATTCCCAGTCAGACAATGGCACTATATACCAGTAGCAAGAAATGAGGGTATTTATAACCCCAATATATTCTTTGAATTCCCAGTCAGAAACTGGCACTATATACCAGTAGCAAGAAATGAGGGTATTTGTAACCCCAATATATTCTTTGAATTCCCAGTCAGACAATGGCACTATATACCAGTAGCAAGAAATGAGGGTATTTATAACCCCAATATATTCTTTGAATTCCCAGTCAGACAATGGCACTATATACAAGTAGCAAGAAATGAGGGTATTTGTAACCCCAATATATTCTTTGAATTCCCAGTCAGACAATGGCACTATATACCAGTAGCAAGAAATGAGGGTATTTATAACCCCAATATATTCTTTGAAATCCCAGTCAGACAATGGCACTATATACCAGTAGCAAGAAATGAGGGTATTTGTAACCCCAATATATTCTTTGAATTCCCAGTCAGACAATGGCACTATATACCAGTGGCAAGAAATGAGGGTATTTATAACCCCAATATATTCTTTGAATTCCCAGTCAGACAATGGCACTATATACCAGTAGCAAGAAATGAGGGTATTTGTAACCCCAATATATTCTTTGAATTCCCAGTCAGACAATGGCACTATATACCAGTAGCAAGAAATGAGGGTATTTGTAACCCCAATATATTCTTTGAATTCCCAGTCAGACAATGGCACTATATACCAGTAGCAAGAAATGAGGGTATTTATAACCCCAATATATTCTTTGAATTCCCAGTCAGAAACTGGCACTATATACCAGTAGCAAGAAATGAGGGTATTTGTAACCCCAATATATTCTTTGAATTCCCAGTCAGACAATGGCACTATATACCAGTAGCAAGAAATGAGGGTATTTATAACCCCAATATATTCTTTGAATTCCCAGTCAGACAATGGCACTATATACCAGTAGCAAGAAATGAGGGTATTTGTAACCCCAAAATATTCTTTGAATTCCCAGTCAGACAATGGCACTATATACCAGTAGCAAGAAATGAGGGTATTTATAACCCCAATATATTCTTTGAATTCCCAGTCAGACAATGGCACTATATACCAGTAGCAAGAAATGAGGGTATTTGTAACCCCAATATATTCTTTGAATTCCCAGTCAGACAATGGCACTATATACCAGTAGCAAAAATTGTGGGTGCACGTAACCTCAATATATTCTTTGAATTACCAGTCAGAAACTGGCACTATATGGCAGTAGCAAGAAATGACGGTATTTGTAACCCCAATATATTCTTTGAATTCCCAGTCAGACAATGGCACTGTATACCAGTAGCAAGAAATGAGGGTATTTATAACCCCAATATATTCTTTGAATTCCCAGTCAGAAACTGGCACTATATACCAGTAACAAGAAATGAGGGTATTTGTAACCCCAATATATTCTTTGAATTCCCAGTCAGACAATGGCACTATATACCAGTAGCAAGAAATGAGGGTATTTATAACCCCAATATATTCTTTGAATTCCCAGTCAGACAATGGCACTATATACCAGTAGCAAGAAATGAGGGTATTTGTAACCCCAATATATTCTTTGAATTCCCAGTCAGACAATGGCACTATATACCAGTAGCAAGAAATGAGGGTATTTATAACCCCAATATATTCTTTGAATTCCCAGTCAGACAATGGCACTATATACCAGTAGCAAGAAATGAGGGTATTTATAACCCCAATATATTCTTTGAATTCCCAGTCAGACAATGGCACTATATACCAGTAGCAAGAAATGAGGGTATTTGTAACCCCAATATATTCTTTGAATTCCCAGTCAGACAATGGCACTATATACCAGTAGCAAGAAATGAGGGTATTTATAACCCCAATATATTCTTTGAATTCCCAGTCAGAAACTGGCACTATATACCAGTAGCAAGAAATGAGGGTATTTGTAACCCCAATATATTCTTTGAATTCCCAGTCAGACAATGGCACTATATACCAGTAGCAAGAAATGAGGGTATTTATAACCCCAATATATTCTTTGAATTCCCAGTCAGACAATGGCACTATATACCAGTAGCAAGAAATGAGGGTATTTGTAACCCCAATATATTCTTTGAATTCCCAGTCAGACAATGGCACTATATACCAGTAGCAAGAAATGAGGGTATTTATAACCCCAATATATTCTTTGAATTCCCAGTCAGACAATGGCACTATATACCAGTAGCAAGAAATGAGGGTATTTGTAACCCCAATATATTCTTTGAATTCCCAGTCAGACAATGGCACTATATACCAGTAGCAAAAATTGTGGGTGCACGTAACCTCAATATATTCTTTGAATTACCAGTCAGAAACTGGCACTATATGGCAGTAGCAAGAAATGACGGTATTTGTAACCCCAATATATTCTTTGAATTCCCAGTCAGACAATGGCACTATATACCAGTAGCAAAAATTTTGGGTGCACGTAACCCCAATATATTCTTTGAATTACCAGTCAGAAACTGGCACTATATGGCAGTAGCAAGAAATGAGGGTATTTATAACCCCAATATATTCTTTGAATTACCAGTCAGAAACTGGCACTATATACCAGTAGCAAGAAATGAGGGTATTTGTAACCCCAATATATTCTTTGAATTCCCACTCAGACAATGGCACTATATACCAGTAGCAAGAAATGAGGGTATTTGTAACCCCAATATATTCTTTGAATTCCCAGTCAGACAATGGTACTATATACCAGTAGCAAGAAATGAGGGTATTTGTAACCCCAATATATTCTTTGAATTCCCAGTCAGACAATGGCACTATATACCAGTAACAAAAATTGTGGGTGCACGTAACCCCAATATATTCTTTGAATTACCAGTCAGAAACTGGCACTATATGGCAGTAGCAAGAAATGAGGGTATTTGTAACCCCAATATATTCTTTGAATTCCCAGTCAGACAATGGCACTATATACCAGTAGCAAGAAATGAGGGTATTTGTAACCCCAATATATTCTTTGAATTCCCAGTCAGACAATAGCACTATATACCAGTAGCAAAAATTGTGGGTGCACGTAACCCCAATATATTCTTTGAATTACCAGTCAGAAACTGGCACTATATGGCAGTAGCAAGAAATGAGGGTATTTGTAACCCCAATATATTCTTTGAATTACCAGTCAGAAACTGGCACTATATGGCAGTAGCAAGAAATGAGGGTATTTGTAACCCCAATATATTCTTTGAATTCCCAGTCAGACAATGGCACTATATACCAGTAGCAAGAAATGAGGGTATTTGTAACCCCAATATATTCTTTGAATTCCCAGTCAGACAATGGCACTATATACCAGTAGCAAGAAATTAGGGTATTTATAACCCCAATATATTCTTTGAATTCCCAGTCAGAAACTGGCACTATATACCAGTAGCAAGAAATGAGGGTATTTGTAACCCCAATATATTCTTTGAATTCCCAGTCAGACAATGGCACTATATACCAGTAGCAAGAAATGAGGGTATTTATAATCCCAATATATTCTTTGAATTCCCAGTCAGACAATGGCACTATATACCAGTAGCAAGAAATGAGGGTATTTGTAACCCCAATATATTCTTTGAATTCCCAGTCAGACAATGGCACTATATACCAGTAGCAAGAAATGAGGGTATTTATAACCCCAATATATTCTTTGAATTCCCAGTCAGACAATGGCACTATATACCAGTAGCAAGAAATGAGGGTATTTGTAACCCCAATATATTCTTTGAATTCCCAGTCAGACAATGGCACTATATACCAGTAGCAAAAATTGTGGGTGCACGTAACCTCAATATATTCTTTGAATTACCAGTCAGAAACTGGCACTATATGGCAGTAGCAAGAAATGACGGTATTTGTAACCCCAATATATTCTTTGAATTCCCAGTCAGACAATGGCACTATATACCAGTAGCAAAAATTTTGGGTGCACGTAACCCCAATATATTCTTTGAATTACCAGTCAGAAACTGGCACTATATGGCAGTAGCAAGAAATGAGGGTATTTATAACCCCAATATATTCTTTGAATTACCAGTCAGAAACTGGCACTATATACCAGTAGCAAGAAATGAGGGTATTTGTAACCCCAATATATTCTTTGAATTCCCACTCAGACAATGGCACTATATACCAGTAGCAAGAAATGAGGGTATTTGTAACCCCAATATATTCTTTGAATTCCCACTCAGACAATGGCACTATATACCAGTAGCAAGAAATGAGGGTATTTGTAACCCCAATATATTCTTTGAATTCCCAGTCAGACAATGGCACTATATACCAGTAGCAAGAAATGAGGGTATTTATAACCCCAATATATTCTTTGAATTCCCAGTCAGACAATGGCACTATATACCAGTAGCAAGAAATGAGGGTATTTGTAACCCCAATATATTCTTTGAATTCCCAGTCAGACAATGGCACTATATACCAGTAGCAAGAAATGAGGGTATTTGTAACCCCAATATATTCTTTGAATTCCCAGTCAGACAATGGCACTATATACCAGTAGCAAGAAATGAGGGTATTTGTAACCCCAATATATTCTTTGAATTCCCAGTCAGACAATGGCACTATATACCAGTAGCAAGAAATGAGGGTATTTATAACCCCAATATATTCTTTGAATTCCCAGTCAGAAACTGGCACTATATACCAGTAGCAAGAAATGAGGGTATTTGTAACCCCAATATATTCTTTGAATTCCCAGTCAGACAATGGCACTATATACCAGTAGCAAGAAATGAGGGTATTTATAACCCCAATATATTCTTTGAATTCCCAGTCAGACAATGGCACTATATACAAGTAGCAAGAAATGAGGGTATTTGTAACCCCAATATATTCTTTGAATTCCCAGTCAGACAATGGCACTATATACCAGTAGCAAGAAATGAGGGTATTTATAACCCCAATATATTCTTTGAATTCCCAGTCAGACAATGGCACTATATACCAGTAGCAAGAAATGAGGGTATTTGTAACCCCAATATATTCTTTGAATTCCCAATCAGACAATGGCACTATATACCAGTAGCAAAAATTGTGGGTGCACGTAACCCCAATATATTCTTTGAATTACCAGTCAGAAACTAGCACTATATGGCAGTAGCAAGAAATGAGGGTATTTGTAACCCCAAAATATTCTTTGAATTCGCAGTCAGACAATGGCACTATATACCAGTAGCAAAAATTGTGGGTGCACGTAACCCCAATATATTCTTTGAATTACCAGTCAGAAACTGGCACTATATGGCAGTAGCAAGAATTGAGGGTATTTGTAACCCCAATATATTCTTTGAATTCCCAGTCAGACAATGGCACTATATACCAGTAGCAAGAAATGAGGGTATTTATAACCCCAATATATTCTTTGAATTCCCAGTCAGAAACTGGCACTATATACCAGTAGCAAGAAATGAGGGTATTTGTAACCCCAATATATTCTTTGAATTCCCAGTCAGACAATGGCACTATATACCAGTAGCAAGAAATGAGGGTATTTATAACCCCAATATATTCTTTGAATTCCCAGTCAGAAACTGGCACTATATACCAGTAGCAAGAAATGAGGGTATTTGTAACCCCAATATATTCTTTGAATTCCCAGTCAGACAATGGCACTATATACCAGTAGCAAGAAATGAGGGTATTTATAACCCCAATATATTCTTTGAATTCCCAGTCAGACAATGGCACTATATACCAGTAGCAAGAAATGAGGGTATTTGTAACCCCAATATATTCTTTGAATTCCCAGTCAGACAATGGCACTATATACCAGTAGCAAGAAATGAGGGTATTTATAACCCCAATATATTCTTTGAATTCCCAGTCAGACAATGGCACTATATACCAGTAGCAAGAAATGAGGGTATTTGTAACCCCAATATATTCTTTGAATTCCCAGTCAGACAATGGCACTATATACCAGTAGCAAAAATTGTGGGTGCACGTAACCCCAATATATTCTTTGAATTACCAGTCAGAAACTGGCACTATATGGCAGTAGCAAGAAATGAGGGTATTTGTAACCCCAATATATTCTTTGAATTCCCAGTCAGACAATGGCACTATATACCAGTAGCAAAAATTTTGGGTGCACGTAACCCCAATATATTCTTTGAATTACCAGTCAGAAACTGGCACTATATACCAGTAGCAAGAAATGAGGGTATTTGTAACCCCAATATATTCTTTGAATTCCCACTCAGACAATGGCACTATATACCAGTAGCAAGAAATGAGGGTATTTGTAACCCCAATAAATTCTTTGAATTCCCAGTCAGACAATGGTACTATATACCAGAAGCAAGAAATGAGGGTATTTGTAACCCCAATATATTCTTTGAATTCCCAGTCAGACAATGGCACTATATACCAGTAGCAAAAATTGTGGGTGCACGTAACCCCAATATATTCTTTGAATTACCAGTCAGAAACTGGCACTATATGGCAGTAGCAAGAAATGAGGGTATTTGTAACCCCAATATATTCTTTGAATTCCCAGTCAGACAATGGCACTATATACCAGTAGCAAGAAATGAGGGTATTTGTAACCCCAATATATTCTTTGAATTCCCAGTCAGACAATGGCACTATATACCAGTAGCAAAAATTGTGGGTGCACGTAACCCCAATATATTCTTTGAATTACCAGTCAGAAACTGGCACTATATGGCAGTAGCAAGAAATGAGGGTATTTGTAACCCCAATATATTCTTTGAATTCCCAGTCAGACAATGGCACTATATACCAGTAGCAAGAAATGAGGGTATTTGTAACCCCAATATATTCTTTGAATTCCCAGTCAGACAATGGCACTATATACCAGTAGCAAAAATTGTGGGTGCACATAACCCCAATATATTCTTTGAATTACCAGTCAGAAACTGGCACTATATGGCAGTAGCAAGAAATGAGGGTATTTGTAACCCCAATATATTCTTTGAATTCCCAGTCAGACAATGGCACTATATACCAGTAGCAAGAAATGAGGGTATTTGTAACCCCAATATATTCTTTGAATTCCCAGTCAGACAATGGCACTATATACCAGTAGCAAGAAATGAGGGTATTTGTAACCCCAATATATTCTTTGAATTCCCAGTCAGACAATGGCACTATATACCAGTAGCAAAAATTTTGGGTGCATGTAACCCCAATATATTCTTTGAATTACCAGTCAGAAACTGGCACTATATGGCAGTAGCAAGAAATGAGGGTATTTGTAACCCCAATATATTCTTTGAATTCCCAGTCAGACAATGGCACTATATACCAGTAGCAAAAATTTTGGGTGCACGTAACCCCAATATATTCTTTGAATTACCAGTCAGAAACTGGCACTATATGGCAGTAGCAAGAAATGAGGGTATTTATAACCCCAATATATTCTTTGAATTACCAGTCAGAAACTGGCACTATATACCAGTAGCAAGAAATGAGAGTATTTGTAACCCCAATATATTCTTTGAATTCCCAGTCAGACAATGGCACTATATACCAGTAGCAAAAATTGTGGGTGCACGTAACCCCAATATATTCTTTGAATTACCAGTCAGAAACTGGCACTATATGGCAGTAGCAAGAAATGAGGGTATTTGTAACCCCAATATATTCTTTGAATTCCCAGTCAGACAATGGCACTATATACCAGTAGAAAAATTTTGGGTGCACGTAACCCCAATATATTCTTTGAATTACCAGTCAGAAACTGGCACTATATGGCAGTAGCAAGAAATGAGGGTATTTATAACCCCAATATATTCTTTGAATTACCAGTCAGAAACTGGCACTATATACCAGTAGCAAGAAATGAGGGTATTTGTAACCCCAATATATTCTTTGAATTCCCAGTCAGACAATGGCACTATATACCAGTAGCAAGAAATGAGGGTATTTGTAACCCCAATATATTCTTTGAATTCCCAGTCAGACAATGGCACTATATACCAGTAGCAAAAATTGTGGGTGCACGTAACCCCAATATATTCTTTGAATTACCAGTCAGAAACTGGCACTATATGGCAGTAGCAAGAAATGAGGGTATTTGTAACCCCAATATATTCTTTGAATTCCCAGTCAGACAATGGCACTATATACCAGTAGCAAGAAATGAGGGTATTTGTAACCCCAATATATTCTTTGAATTCCCAGTCAGACAATGGCACTATATACCAGTAGCAAGAAATGAGGGTATTTGTAACCCCAATATATTCTTTGAATTCCCAGTCAGACAATGGCACTATATACCAGTAGCAAAAATTTTGGGTGCATGTAACCCCAATATATTCTTTGAATTACCAGTCAGAAACTGGCACTATATGGCAGTAGCAAGAAATGAGGGTATTTGTAACCCCAATATATTCTTGGAATTCCCAGTCAGACAATGGCACTATATACCAGTAGCAAAAATTTTGGGTGCACGTAACCCCAATATATTCTTTGAATTACCAGTCAGAAACTGGCACTATATGGCAGTAGCAAGAAATGAGGGTATTTATAACCCCAATATATTCTTTGAATTACCAGTCAGAAACTGGCACTATATACCAGTAGCAAGAAATGAGGGTATTTGTAACCCCAATATATTCTTTGAATTCCCAGTCAGACAATGGCACTATATACCAGTAGCAAAAATTGTGGGTGCACGTAACCCCAATATATTCTTTGAATTACCAGTCAGAAACTGGCACTATATGGCAGTAGCAAGAAAAGAGGGTATTTGTAACCCCAATATATTCTTTGAATTCCCAGTCAGACAATGGCACTATATACCAGTAGCAAGAAATGAGGGTATTTGTAACCCCAATATATTCTTTGAATTCCCAGTCAGACAATGGCACTATATACCAGTAGCAAAAATTGTGGGTGCACGTAACCCCAATATATTCTTTGAATTACCAGTCAGAAACTGGCACTATATGGCAGTAGCAAGAAATGAGGGTATTTGTAACCCCAATATATTCTTTGAATTCCCAGTCAGACAATGGCACTATATACCAGTAGAAAAATTTTGGGTGCACGTAACCCCAATATATTCTTTGAATTACCAGTCAGAAACTGGCACTATATGGCAGTAGCAAGAAATGAGGGTATTTATAACCCCAATATATTCTTTGAATTACCAGTCAGAAACTGGCACTATATACCAGTAGCAAGAAATGAGGGTATTTGTAACCCCAATATATTCTTTGAATTCCCAGTCAGACAATGGCACTATATACCAGTAGCAAAAATTGTGGGTGCACGTAACCCCAATATATTCTTTGAATTACCAGTCAGAAACTGGCACTATATGGCAGTAGCAAGAAATGAGGGTATTTGTAACCCCAATATATTCTTTGAATTCCCAGTCAGACAATGGCACTATATATCAGTAGCAAAAATTTTGGGTGCACGTAACCCCAATATATTCTTTGAATTACCAGTCAGAAACTGGCACTATATGGCAGTAGCAAGAAATGAGGGTATTTATAACCCCAATATATTCTTTGAATTACCAGTCAGAAACTGGCACTATATACCAGTAGCAAGAAATGAGGGTATTTGTAACCCCAATATATTCTTTGAATTCCCAGTCAGACAATGGCACTATATACCAGTATCAAAAATTGTGGGTGCACGTAACCCCAATATATTCTTTGAATTACCAGTCAGATACTGGCACTATATGGCAGTAGCAAGAAATGAGGGTATTTGTAACCCCAATATATTCTTTGAATTCCCAGTCAGACAATGGCACTATATACCAGTAGCAAGAAATGAGGGTATTTGTAACCCCAATATATTCTTTGAATTCCCAGTCAGAAACTGGCACTATATACCAGTAGCAAGAAATGAGGGTATTTGTAACCCCAATATATTCTTTGAATTCCCAGTCAGACAATGGCACTATATACCAGTAGCAAGAAATGAGGATATTTGTAACCCCAATATATTCTTTGAATTCCCAGTCAGACAATGGCACTATATACCAGTAGCAAAAATTGTGGGTGCACGTAACCCCAATATATTCTTTGAATTACCAGTCAGAAACTGGCACTATATGGCAGTAGCAAGAAATGAGGGTATTTGTAACCCCAATATATTCTTTGAATTCCCAGTCAGACAATGGCACTATATACCAGTAGCAAAAATTTTGGGTGCACGTAACCCCAATATATTCTTTGAATTACCAGTCAGAAACTGGCACTATATGGCAGTAGCAAGAATTGAGGGTATTTGTAACCCCAATATATTCTTTGAATTCCCAGTCAGACAATGGCACTATATACCAGTAGCAAGAAATTTAGGTATTTATAACCCCAATATATTCTTTGAATTCCCAGTCAGACAATGGCACTATATGGCAGTAGCAAAAATAGTGGGTGTATATAGCCCCAATTCTATTGCTAGGGGACTTGCAGGGTATTTCTGGGGTGAAGGTGGGGGGGGCACACAGTTGGAACGGGGATTTGGGGTGTATATATGGGGTATACGGGAATACACTGTCAGTGTATTCCATTCAGGATCCTGGGAAAGCTGGGTTGCGGCGATTGAGCCTGTCAGTGCCACGTTACACTGACAAGCTTCTCCCTGGAATTTAGCTCTTATAAGAGCTGTTGCTTGTCTTCTCCTTCCTATCCTAGCCTGTCCCTGCCTACCCAGAATCTAACCCCTAGCTAACTGGACGGAAACCTCCGTCCCCGGTGAATTGCAAGCTCAGAATGACGCGAAGCTGGGCGTCGCTGTTCTTTTAAATTAGAGGTCACATGTTTTCGGCAGCCAATGGGTTTTGCCTACTTTTTTCAACGTCACCGGTGTCGTAGTTCCTGTCCCACCTACCCTGCGCTGTTATTGGAGCAAAAAAGGCGCCAGGGAAGGTGGGAGGGGAATCGAGTAATGGCGCACTTTATCACGCGGTGTTCGATTCGATTCGAACATGCCGAACAGCCTAATATCCGATCGAACATGAGTTCGATAGAACACTGTTCGCTCATCTCTAGTTATCAGCTGCTAAAATGTGTATACATTTTTTTGGGACACCCTGTATTTTTGGATCTGTGCCAGAAAGCTGCTATTGACTGATCAGTTTTGATCGGCCAATAGTAGTGATTGCCATTGCGGGGAAGGGAACACAATTTCCCTACAGACATGGTGCCTGGATTGTCTGCTGTCATGGACAGCCGCAATCCTTTACTGGGTACCGTGTCCATAACAGTACGTCGCTAGTCACTGAGGGGCTAAAATGTTTGGGTTCAAAACATTAATAGCAATCCATAACCATAATTCCAGCAATCAGGTTTATCAAGTGCTTGTGTGAGTATTGTATCGTCTTTGTTTATTTTGTTTTGGTTTACATCTGCATTTGGGATTCCATTCAGGGAGTCCACTTGGGGATTTCCGAATGGAAACCTATACGCATAGAAAAGCGGACACCTGGAAAAACACGCGGGGCCCCATAGACTATAATAGGGTCCGTGTGGTTTCTGCAAGAATCATGTGGAGAGAAAAGTGCCCCAAGCGGACTCCCCGAACAGAATCCCAAAGGCAGATGTGAACTGGGCCTTAATATGAGCAGTGCAGGATATTGGAGCTTTGCTCTCATCTAGTTCTTCTCACAGTGGGCAATAACGCCCCCTTGTGGGCACTGGAGGCCTACCAGGTGCGGTAAAGGGCCCAGAGAATATTGAAGGGTGTTGAAATGGTTTAGAGGAGTTATGGCTGATTTATGTTTTTCTAATATTTTAAAGTGAAATAAAAACCTACCTACTACACTACATCGATTATTTTATTATTTTATTTATTTACTTGAGTAAAGTTGAGCCTTTACATTAGATTAGTTTTAACCCCTTAACGACCGGCCCATAGTAAAATTACGTCGGCACTGACAGGTCCTTCCTGACTGCCCTATAGTAAAATTACGTCGGGCAGTCAGGGAAGGATTCCCTGTCAGTGCCGACGTAAATGGAGCGGATCTTAGCTGTACCTGACAGCTAAGACCCTTCTCCATTACCCCCCATCGGAGGGGTCTCCGATCGGGGTTTTTTAACCCCTTCAGTTCCATGATCAAACATGATCACGGAACTGAAGCGGTTCCGTGATGCTGCCAGTATGATCGGCACTCCCCGCGGCGAGATCGGGGGGTGCCGATATGAAAAACATGCAGTCTGGGGTCTGGCCAGTGACCCCAGACTGCTAAAGACCCCCAATACCTGGTTGATCCTGCCCGGGGTAAGAGGAAGTCAGACGCAGGCAGCCCCTGCGACTGACTTCCTCTAGACGCTGCAAGACACTGACAGCTGTGTCCTGCAGCGTCTAATAGAGAATTAGTGATGCTTTTATCAAAGCATCACTAATCCAAGTGTCCTAAAGGGACACATGAAAAAGTAAGAGAAAAAAAGTGAAAAATAAATAAATAAAGTTTATAATAAAAGTGAATAAAGTTATAAAGCCCCAAAAATGCCCTTTTTTATAGAAAATGAATTATATTAAAAAAAACCCTAAAAATTAATAAAAACAATGCATATTTGGTATCACCGCGTCCGTAACAATCTGTACAATAAAACTGAAGCAACATTTAATGTACACGGTGCACGTCGGAAAAAAAAAAAAGGAAAAAACCCGCCGAAAGTAGTGATTTTTCGAATCTTACCTTACAAAATATGCTATAAAAAGTGATCAAAAAGTCATATGCACCCCACAACAGTACCAATAAAAAGCACAGGTTGTCCCGCAAAAAATAAACCCCCAACCAACACTGTCAACTGAAAAATAAAAATGTTACGCCTCTCAGAAGATGGCGATGCAAAAATCACTGATTTATGTCCCCAAATGTGTTTTTATTCTACAGAATTAGTATCACATAAAAAAATAATACAAATGAGGTATCGCCATAACCGTACCGACCCGCAGAATAAAGGTCACATGTTACTTATACTGTACGCTGCATGGCGCAAAATTAAAAAGGTAAAATGCAATGCCAGAATTGATTTTTTCTTTTTTAAATCCAGCAAAAAAGGATTAATAAAATGTATTCGATAAGTTGTAGGCACCCAAAAATGGTGTCATTACAAAATGCATCTCATCCCGCAAACAGCAAGCCCTTATATGGCCATGTCACCATAAAAATAAAGAAAATATAGCATCTAGCAATGTGAAGGCAAAAAACCCCCAAAATCGCCAAATTATTAGAACACGACTGGCTGCATCAGGAAGGGAATATATAAGCTGTGCGAGCGGATATCAGGGGATACCCCAGATTTACAGCTTATGAGCGAAAAGACACCAGAAGTGACCCCCAAAGTGACCCCCAGAGTGACTCCACCAATCATAGGAGCTACTGGGACATAGTAGGCAATTTGGTGTCTGCAATGTCCTCCGCACCGCTTACATATTCCCTCTTCGCCATCCGCTGTGCAGTCACGTCTGGGATACTAATACTCACTACACCCCCTGAGAAATTCTTTGAGGGGTGCAGTTTTCAAAATGGGGTCACTCCTTTGGGGAATCCACTTTTCTGGTACCTTACAGGCTCTACAAACATGACATGGCGTCCAGATACCAAACATATGAATCTGTGCTCCAAAAGCCGCATCGTGCTCCTTCCCTTCTGCGCCCTGCTGTGCGCCCAAACTGCAGTTTATGCCACATGTATGACACATGTATGACACTGGTGTATCCGGGATAACGGACGTAATGTCATATGTGGGTATAAACTGATATTAGGGCACAGCTGGACACAGAAGGGAAGAAGGGTTATTGGGTTTTTGGAGCGCAGACGGTTTGGTTTTTGGATGCCATGACACTTTTGCAGAGCTGAAACACCAGTAAAGTGGAATCCCCTGATATGTGACCTTATTTTGGAAAGTACACCCCTGAAGGATTTATCCAGGGGTACAGAGAGCATTTTTAACCCCCAAGTGTTGCTATAACTTATTATCCATAAATGAATACGAAGCTGATTGTGAGAGGTGAAAATGACAATTTTTCCAGGAATCCGTCCTTTCAGTGCGTAATATATTGTGCCCGACTTGTATCAGAGATGAACGCTCTGAAAGCTGTTGTGCCCGGGATACCCACTTACCAGTTTTTGGAGTGTGGTCTAGTTTATAAAATGGGGTCATTTATTGGGGTTTTCAATTGTTTTGGTAACTCAAATCTTGTTTGAATGCGCAATGGGCCTAAAATATCTGCAAACAAAATTTGTGTCTTAAAATCCAGTTGGTGCTCCCTTCTTTTTGGGCCCTACCGTGCGTCCGTACATAGAATTAAGGCCACAAAGTGTACATTTTTGAACACAGGAGAAATGAGGTCATCTATTTTGGGGTGTTTTTCTTCATTTTCATGTGATATGTGCAAAAAAACTGCCTATAAAATGACACTTTTGTGTAAAAAAAATGTGAAATTTTTTTGTTTGATGCAAATTTTCTCAAAACTTATAGGGCTAAAGTACTCACTATACCCCTCAATGAATACCTTAAGGGGTCTAGTTTATAAAATGGGGTCATTTATGGGGGGTTTCAATTGCTTTGGTAACTCAAATCTTGTTGAAATGTGCAATGGGCCTAAAATATCTGCAAGCAAAATTTGTGTTTTGAAATCCATTTGGCCCTCTCTACCTCTTGGGCCCTGCTGTATGTGTGTACATAGGACGAAGGCCACAAAGTGTACATTTTTTAACACGGGAGAAGTGGGGCGATATATTTTGGGGTGTGTTTCTTCTTTTTGATGTGTTGTGTGCAAAAAAACTGGCTTTAAAATGACACATATTTGAAGAAAATGAAAATTTTATTTTTTTCATCATTTGTAATAATTCTTGCAAAACAATATTTGTTTGATCAAAATGCTCACTAAACCCCTCAAAGAATACCTGAAGGGGTCTAGTTTTACAAATTGGGTCATTTAATGGGGGTTTCTGTCATTATGCCACCTATTCCTGTCTGCAAACATCGCTTGGTACAGGAAAAAATCACAAACTCAAAATTTCCAAATTTTGCTTATAAACTTGATAAACTTCTAAATTGTCTAAATTACTCAAATATGTTAAAATTATTTCAAATATGCTTGAAACACAAGGAATATTTAGAAATATATAACTACTAACTTTTTTGCCCTGTATTATTGTGCATATGTGAGATATCGCAGCTGAAAATGGAAAACATTGAAAAATTTTAAAAATTTTCCGCATTTGCGAGTTTTTTAATAAATTTACGCAAGTTATATCAGTCTAATTGTACCTTCTCAGTAAAGTACAACATGTCACGAAAAAACAATATCAGAATCGCTTGGATGCGCTATACTGTTACAGAATTATTCACTGATAAAGTCACACAGGGCAAATTTCCAAAATGTGGCTTGGTCATTAAGGTCCAAAACAGGCTGGTCACTAAGGGGTTAAAATTTAAATTGAAATGTTTGTTTTAATTTGAATAAAAGTTTTTTAAATATTATTTATAAGGTTGTGTTTTATTGCTCTCATTAGAACAGTCTCATTTAAAATGTAATTTGAACTCAGAAACAGGATAAGACTCATATGGCACGCAATCATTAAATTAAAGTAATGATTGCGATTGTGATTTTTAAGATGTGGTAAAGATAAAAATTTTGGGGGGCTAGAAGATAATTGATTCTCAGAGTGGGCATAAATAATAATATGTCAGCATGGGATAACAAAATAAAAAACATTTCAAATTTACTGTATATGACAAATCTGCTTAGTCTTAGGGTTAACAATAACTAATGGATCTTTAAAAGGGGATTTATTAATGGTACAGGGAAATACACTAAAATGATACCTAACTAAGTGACAGGAACAGAGGGAAAGATACAGGTTAAAGGTAGGGTAGGGAGTACCTAAATGTGTATATGTCTTTATACTACTCACACAAACTGCCGTTGTCCATCACTGAAACACCTGCAAAATGCCAAAAGGGTCATTCCATGTCAAGTGGACCAGTGCTCCCCACTCGACCATCTCCGATATTGCTGAAAATTTATATGGATGTACATGTATGTTTGAAACGAGGTTCTGTAAATTTTTAGGGCCAGATATCAAATACCTGGGGCACTGTTGACCTTTCACTGGAGGTTCCACCAAGACCGCGGCTTCAGCTAAAAGGATTTTGCAAACTTTGGCACATAGCCATTAGAGTTCTATACTGGCTATGATGCTGAAATTTGACATACTAGCTCAACTTTTGCTGCTAAACACGATAAAATTATTACCGGCTATCACAAAACAATATATCAGCCGCAATTTTGTGTCAAAGTAGCTTGAAAATCACGCCGCATGACATTTATGCCAAACTTTGCCCAAATATAACTCAAGACCAAAAACCAATATTAACTGGTTCTTTGCCCTGTACACCAAACATCTACATGACTTCGCATTGCTGCAATATCATGGTCAAAGCATATGTATTTGAGGGCCTTTCATGGGGCACAGGCAGTTCTATATACTGCTGGAAAGCCGACAGTGTGCTGAATTCAGCACACTGTTGGCTTTCCCGATCTGTGCCCCAGGTAAAGAGCTTTCGGTCCCGGGACCGTAGCTCTTTACAGTCAGAAGGGCATTCCTGACAGTCAGTGAGGTACGTTCTTCTGCAAAAGCAGCGCCTATCACACTGTACAGTGTGAGCGGGGAGGAACGCTCCCTCCCTCTGCTCCATAGACGAGTATTATCAGGAGGGGAGGGGGCGTTCCTCCCCGCTCACACTGTACAGCGCGATAGGCGCTGCTTTTAAGAAGGACGTACCTGACTGACTGTCAGGAACGCCCTTCTGACTGTAAAGAGCTATGGTAACGGGACCAAAAGCTCTTTACCCGGGGCACAGATCGGGAAAGCCGACAATGCGCTGAATTCAACGCACTGTCGGCTTTCCAGCAGTATATAGAACTGCCTGTGCCCCAAACCATGAAAGGTCCTCTTTAAGTGCATTTGCCAGGTGGAGAATATTCCAGTTCTCCATGGCACTGATATTGGGCAAGCAGACATAGTAGCTGGGGGAAAAAAAGGGAGAATTGGTAATTGATAAATATTTTATCCCTAATTTATATTATGCGGCTATAGTTATGTAATAGTGGCCAATCCCATCAATGTTAACCTGCGTGCCAACATGAAATTACTTATCACTTTTTTTGGTTTTTGAAATAGTGTTTAGAATTATTTGCAGTATTCCAGGGGGCAGGGAGCATTATCCTGGTGAAATAGGCCACTGAAATTAGGGAATACTCAGAGTCAAACTGAGGTTCCTTGGGCAAACCAGATAAAATGTTTCTGGGGCGCACCCTCTAGGACAGGGGTAGGTTACCTTTTTTGCACTGCTTGCCAATTTAAATTAAAAACTCAAATATGAATTACTTGGTGTGCTACACAATAATTGTAACAAAAAATAAGAAGAAAACTCCTGACTTATGTTTCACCTTTTTCAACAAAGTCTTCGGGGTGCACGATCTTTCGCCTTCGGACTCTGAAGGCTGTATACATATAACAGATCAGTTCAAAAGAAGACTGTTCACTCTCCGAACTTGGATAAAATATAGCTTTTAATTCATCTTATTAAAAATTGCAGAAGACAGTACAAAGCAGTACAAAATATGTGAAAAAGTAGGAAAATACAGAAAAAAGTGTCTAAAACCTCGGGGTATATATATATATATATATATATATATATATATATCTACCACAAACCAGAACATAGACGTTCTACCATAAGATAATCTGGACACATATGTATGCTGCTATTTCCTGGTACACACTGTACTTTCCCATTAGAAGCAATGAAAGTTCATGTGCAGCCGCGAATTAGTGGTAAATGTATGCGTCAAGGAGCATCATATGGCAGCACCATTAGGGTGGTGACATATTAGGTATTTAGATGTAGCTATAGCACCATCCAGTCTTAGGCCATACTTTCATCTCAATGTAAAGCTGCATTTGTCATGCAAGTGCATTCTGCTGCAAATTCGGCCCCACCTTGGATGACACACTCATTGGAGTGCATGCAGCTTTGGTCATTTATTCATTTAAACCTCAGCTCATTTGTGTTTAGGAGTCCAGTGGGCGGTCCTAATCAGTAACTGAAAGTCTTCTCTGCATAGGTCCACTCATTGGATTCCTAAATCCATATAAGCAGCGGAACATCCATTGACGAGCGGAACATCAGCCGTCATTTGACACCCTTTCATATTGTAATGTCTTTTAGCTCACATCAGCTAGGTCTGAATGTGACAGTAACAGCTATCGGAGATTTTAAGTGGCTCGTGAACAACTGCTTCATAATTATATGTCACTGCCTTTAATAATAATTGTGGGGTTGACAAGTTCTGTATTCACTTCAAGCACAACTGACTTCCTGAAAAGCAGTTCCATGTAAAATCCCCTCCAAAGACAAGGGGCAGTCCCTGCATTTGGAGAAAATAAGGTTTAATCTCCAGGTGTGCCAAGTCCTCTTCATTGTAAGGACTAGCGTAGCTAGTAGAGATGAGATGAGCACCCATAGGAATGACTTTGCCGGTGGCCGTCCGCTTAACCCCCTGTGTGCCGTTGTGCCGCAGTGTCCATTCATTACTATGGGTGCGTGCTATTCGAAATGGGAGTCGACAGAGGTGAAGCCACCGAAGAAAGACGAAGAAAGAAGGGGAGGATCCAGCAGAAGATAGAGGCGGCGCAGGATCCTGTTCTCAGGCAGTGGTGGGGACGCCCTCATCGCATTTTCAGCGCTGGGGCCCGCCCCCATCGCTGCGAGATAACTAATTTACATACCGGTAAAATCGGTACTACTAAGGAACGGCGCGGCGGAGATCCCATCTAAAGGTCAGAGACGAATAGCCTTTCTAAAGGCTATTCCGACGTGTTAGCCACAGGAAAAAGATTTTTAATGGTAGAATCCCTTTAAGGAAGGACTGCGTTGGTTTTTGCAGGCGGAATCCGCCTGAAGGAAGCTATTTTTCCACTAGCGGAAAAAAAAGCTAGCGGAACCCATAGAACTCTGTGGGGAGGCGTTTTTTCCACGTGGATTCTGACACGGATTCAGCGCCAAAAAACTCAGTGTGAATGGACCCTAAGGGAGATCTGTGAATACAGGTCCCAGATGAATGCAAAATCGCAGTGAAAAGACAGACCATTTCATCTGTTTTTCATCGTGGCTTTTCCCGCTCCCATAGTGCTGTAGATGATTAATAGAAGCATAAAAATGATACTTTTCTTATGTTTCAGTGCCCCAGGGTTGCATAGAAAAAGTACTTTATTTAGATGAGGATCTTGGGGCAGAGGGGTTTTTTCTTCTATTAGGCTGGGGGGTTTTTGGTCCAGATTTTGACGTGGAGGCCACCTCAGAATCTGATCCAAAAAAACGGCTAGCTGCGACTAGATGCTGGTGCAGTGCATACAGTGCGGCATTCCATTACAGATTAGGCCCAAATGAATGGGACTAGTCAGGAGGGAGTCAGCGGCGGAATCCACCTCAAGAAAGGGCATTTCGCATTTTTTTTTCCGTGAGCGGGAACAAACTGCTTGCGGAAAAAGGAACCCACTGAATTCAATGGGAGGCAGGTTTTTGAGCCGGACTTTCACGTGGATTCCCGGACCGAAAACCCCTGTG
The DNA here is from genome assembly GCF_031893055.1 of Leptodactylus fuscus. Classification (NCBI taxonomy): domain Eukaryota; kingdom Metazoa; phylum Chordata; class Amphibia; order Anura; family Leptodactylidae; genus Leptodactylus; species Leptodactylus fuscus. The sequence goes on along the minus strand of NC_134268.1, from coordinate 134,975,383 downwards.
TGAACCCAGCCCCACTGAGCATTATTGCATCATCACTAAACACATCCATCCTCCATTCAGTTCATCCTCCTGGGCAGTGTGAGTTAAAGGGATTGTCCAGGATGCTACTAATATTCTAAATGTGAAAGTTTGTGTGTTTGGATGTTCGTGTGTTTGTTACTCAATCACGCAAAAATGGCTGAACAGATTTGGATGAAATTTGGCACATACATAGATTGTAACCTCGATTAACACAAAGGCTACTTTTTATCCCGGTAAATGACATGGCTTCATGACTGTTATGAATTTATGTTCATGTACTATATTAAACTGCTCTTGCAGCAGCTTATCTCAGGTTCTGATAAAGCCAGTTCTGTTATCTCTATATGTAAACACTCAGCTAACCCTCAGTGTGTGTACATGCATTTGCATATTATCTGATCTGCTACAGGAAGTGCTGACACACTGGATAGGAAAACACCTTTAAACCAAATTGGCAGTTTGACAATTTTAAACATGCCGGGAAAAAGAAAATCTAATTTGTCACAAATGAGAGCTATGAAGGTAGCCAGAAGTCAACAAAGTTCTCCTCAAACAGAGCTGAGGGGGATCATCGATGCCAACAACACATTATATGGCATCCAAGCGAGCTGCTGAGATGCCGGAACAATCACAGGCAAGGTGGGGCCACAAGGTGGCTCAGTGGTTAGCACTGCAGCCTTGCAGCGCTGAGTCCTGGTGTTCAAATCCCGCCAAGGGCAAAAAACCATCTGCAAGGAGTTTGTATGTTCTCACAATCTACAAAAAAAAACAAAAAAACCCCAAACAATCACAGGCAAGGTGCAAAGAACAACTTCAGTGCCAAGCCAGCTTGAGAGCTACCAAAACGCAGGAGCATGCAGATCATCAACACCAACAATACGCTCAATATTACACATAGGTTCCCAGCAAGCTGCTGAGATGCCAGAACAATCACAGGCACAGCGTGAGGAAAGAGTTCAGCAGCAGGACAGATGGACAGCTGCTGAAGCAGGCGGATCATCAACGCCAACAATACACTCATTATATGATGTCCCAGCGACCTGCTGAGATGCCGGAATGATCACAGGCATGGTGCGAGAAACAAGTTCAGCGGCAGGCCAGCTTGAGAGCTGCTGAAACGCAGGAGCATTCGGATCATCAACGCTAACAACACGCTCATTATATGGCTACCCAACGAGCTGCTGACATGCCGGAACAATCACAGGCACAGTGTGAGGAACAAGGTCAGCAGCAGGCCAGCTTGAGAGCTGCCGAAATATAGCTGCTGAATATAGGCGGATCATCGATGCCAACAACACACAGATGAACTCACGGGCAGAGGTTAGTAATACAATATTTTTAAGCTAAGTTCCCCATGTCCCCCTCCAACTTTGTAATATAGTTTTGTCTAACATATTGTATATTTTGTCAGTAATATATTAAATTTTTAACCTTTCCACTAACGTAATGGGTCCTTGGTACAATCCATATCCCTGACCTGTTACATCATTCTAAAGGCCTCGCCAACCCCCCCCCCCCCCCTTCGTACTCACCTTATCCTGTGGACCTGGGAAGACACAACATCTTCGCAAAGCCCCCACCTTTCCTCTTCCGTGTGCCGCCCCACACGCACCCGCAATAGTGCCTTTGTGCTGGGAAGCCAGCACACTCTACCTCCCAGCTTGCACTTTTGAAAGTGAAGTCACACCCGGTACCACGAAAGACCGCCTATACTTTTGCGGGCATAGTGAAATACCGGCATGAGAGGGAAGGCTGGGGAGATGTTGGCCTGCACAAACGTGAGTAAACCACACTTTTGCATTAGCCAGATTCTCTTCCAGCCAGCAAGGAAGGGAAAGGGGGTGAGTGAGTGAGATGGAGTGAGGCATCATGGAACTTGAAACAATTAACAGGAAGACAGGGATGTAAACAAATGCAGAGAATGCAAGGAGCTCACAGAGAACCCCAGAAATCACTCAAAACACTGTTAAAGGTATTTGGTTGCACATATTAACTTATTAATAGCACTAACTAACCTTGCCCTGGGGAACAAGCTGAGGCCTGGTTCACATTTGCGTTCGGTATTCTATTTGGGGAGTCCGCTTGGGGACCCCCTTCCCAAACGGAATACCGAACGCATTGACAAGCGGTGAGCAATGAAAGCTCACAGACCCCATAAACTATAATGGGGTCCGTATGTTTTCTGCGCGGTGTCCACACGAGTCATGCGGAGAGGAAAGTAGTTCATGAAGTACTTTTCTCTCCGCATGTTCTGTGCGGACACCGCGCGGAAAACACACAGACCCTATTATAGTCTATGGCGTTCTTGTGCTTTTATAAGTTCACCCCTTGTCAATGCGATGGAATATTGAACGCAGATGTGAACCATGCCTAAATGCATCATGAGCTGTAGGACCAGACTGTGCATGAGGTATGTTTGTATGTTTTGCGGGGCTTTATTTTTATGCTGTGTTTTAATTTTTTTTTATATCCAGGAAAATATAAACAAAATAGGAGGGAAATTGTGTCTGGTTTTCAATTTATTTTATTTTTTTATTTAATAACACAAAGTGTCACTGAAAAACTTTATAATATAGTTTTTCCTCTCCTTTACGGTAATTTTTATTTTGTATGGTGTCGTCAGGGGTGGGGCTATAACCTTTAATAACGGCGTTTTATTAGCGTATTATTAATTTTTTTACTATTATTTTATTTACATTTTTTTAAACTTTTTTATTATATTTTTATTTTATATTTTTATCAGATTGTGTCCCCATAAGGTGATAAGAGACCTTTGGGGACATCTGATCACTTTTTTTGGTACTGGAGGCTGATTTCTCCTATAACTGGGGCTGCAACATTTAACCCCAGATGCAGGAGGAATCCAGCCTCCTGCACGCTGTATACACAGCTTACTGAGCTGATCTGGTCCTGTAGGACCCAGCAGCTCTTGCAAGATGCTGCTCCCGGCGGATCACGTGACCGCCGTGTCAGAGGGCAGCCGAATTATGGCAGCGTCCTTAGCTGTGTATACAGCGCTCATTGAGCGCTGTATACACAGCGATCGAGAAGGCAGGGGAGGTAATAAATCTTCCCTGCCATCTCTCTGGGAGCTCCAGCTGAAGTTACAGCCAGCTCCCAGCTTCAGTAGCTGCACAATCTCTGTGCAGCTACTGTGTTCTGACTGGACGTACAGGTACGTCCTGTCAGAACTAGGCAACCAATATCCGGACGTATATGCTCTATGGGCGGTCCGGAAGTGGTTAAAGTGATCCTATCACACAAACATATTTTTTTCTTAGTAACACATCGGAATGGCCTTAAGAAAGGCTATTCGTCTCCTACCTTTTGTTGTCTTCTTTGCGCCGCCGTTCCGTAGGAATCCCGGTTCTTGTCGGTATGCAAATGAGTTCTCTCGCAGCACTGGGGGCGTCCCCAATGCTGCCAGAGAACTCTATCCAGCGCCGCCTCCATCTTCGTCAGGAACGTCCTCTTCATCCGGCGCAGGTCTCAGACTTCTAGGCCTCGGGCAGAGCAGACTGCGCATGCCCACAGGCCACAAGAAAATGGCCACTTACAATACTGGGTAAGCGGCCATTTTCTTGTGGCCTGTGGGCATGCGCAGTCTTCTCTGCACAAGGCCCGAGGCTTAGCAGTCTGAAACCTGCGCCGGAAGAAGAGGACGTTCCTGACGAAGATGGAGGCGGCACTGGAGAGAGTTGTTTGAGCGCTGGGGCCCCAGTGCTGCGAGAGAACTCATTTGCATACAGACAAGAACCGGGATTCCTACGGAACGGCGGTGCAGAGAAGACAATGAAAGGTAGGAGAAGAATAGCCTTTCTTAAGGCTGTTCCATTGTGTTACTAAGAAAAAAATGTGTGTGTATGCTAGAATTCCTTTAATTATTACACCTGGAAAACCTGTTCCAGAAATAAATTTTATAGGCTAATATTGATATTCACAACATTATCTATTTTAGGTCTAAATCTTTAATTGTACAGGGTAGGTTCTCAATTGTGTTGGCTCTCCATTGTTCTGGTCAGTTGGAGGATCAGAACAACGGAGATGTGGACCGCTAAAATAGTGGTTGCATTAGGAGCCCGAAGGACCTCATGGACTATAATGGGATCTGTCATTTTAAAACTGAAACAAGTGGAAAATAAAAAAAAAACTCTTTGGCGCAGACATGAGCACAGCTTACATACACAGGGTGTATGCATACATGTGGTAGATACGTACAGAATATTTTGTTATAAATTGAATCCCACCACTGTATATTGGAAAGTGTACAAAAACCAGTTGGTAAAGGCAGAATAGTCTCTGTATAGAGAATAGAAATCTGAAGCCATATCTAAGCACTAGTCACATTGGTGGTTCCCCTGGTCGCATCTAAATAAAAGCTATGTATCCTTGTTACCACAAGTTCAGTCCCTGCAGTACATGTAATCACCTACCAGTGCAGTAAGGATGGGGCCACCATCACTCTCCTGCTCCAGGCCATGCCCTAGGTGTTCTGCTATTAGAGTAATCATTACATAACAGGACATTTCCTCTCAAACGAGGACTAGGAAACAGAAGACACATTGCCATCACTCTTGTCTTCACGCTCGTTCTATAAATACAGATGTACAACTATATTTGGTGTCCGGATCTCCCTCGGCCTCCCACAAATAGCCCCGCATGCCTTCTAGTGAATGATTCTGTGCTATCTCTAGCTCCAGTCAACTAAATTTAGCAGGGACAGCTGACGTCAGCACGTGCTTCCCTGCGTCACAGGCCGGCTCAGGCAGCCCCGCCCTTGGAAGAAATGACAATACAGGCCGTGTGAGGATTGGTCCTGTGACAGCAGCATGGTGTCACATGCTCGTGTCACTGATCGTTATTGGAGCTTTCGGACTGGAAATAACTTTCTGTTTCAGGTCGCCGCCGGTGCGGATTGTGTTAGCAGTGCTGCCGGCTCTGTGTGACTCTACAACTATTGCCGGTTCTGGGGCAGATTCTTCAACTCTTATAAATATTACGTCAGGGATTTGTTTGCCTTTCCATTACCACATTGAGCCTGTTGTTTCCGTGGACAGTGCCTAGATTCATGACGTCACAGCTTGAGTGTAAGCTCATCAGAATGGATATTGATGACGTCTCGATTTACCTCAGTATAGTAGTGTGTATTCCCTGAGGCTGAGGCTGTCATGTAGCAGGTAGAGCAGACATATTTGTGAACTAGAAGATTAGGTTAAAAGGCTTGACCAGGACATGAAGGGGTTTTCTGACCTCCAAATCGAGTTTTTTGCACTGATAATCTATCCACAGGATAGGTCATCATCATGGGATCCAGGGTCAGCTTGAGGTGCCTATGGCCCACCCAGCATCTTCCTGGTAATAGTCTATACCCAGGAGTGAAGCAACCTAGCCCCCCTGCTGCCGGAGGTCAACTACAGAAAGGCGAGCCCCCCCAACCCGGCTGGCTATCTTTGGCTGCGTGATGTGTCCACCCACCCACCACCACCATGGGCAGATCAAAAATGGCACAATGTTAATAATTTCTATGAAGCATCTGTCCAGTGACTGTTCCCATTGAAAACTTCCTTGTGGGGTGTATTTTCCAAACTGGGGTCACTTTTTCCGGTTTTCCACTATGAAGATGGTTTATCCCTTTCACTGCCAGGGCTCTCTGGAAATGTTGCACCTTCAGTAGCCAGAGCAATTTTTACAGTTTTGAGATGGACAAACAAAACCTAGATTGCAACATTAAAAAATCATGGTAACCCCCCCCCCCCCCCCATACCTATATGTTTTCTTAGGGTATGTTCACACTGAGTTTTTGGCAGGCGGATTTTGAGGCGGAATCCGCCTCAAAATCCATCTGCAAAAATGTCTCCCATTGACTTCAAGCTAGTAGCGGAAAAAAGAAGCGACATGACCTATCTTGTCGTGGATTCCACGGCTGAGTCAGCCGCAGCGTCCGGGGCTCAACACACGCTCCTATTTAGGCCTATTCATTCCACCATGTGAACGAGCCCTTACAGTAGACACCTGCAGCATAGTCAGAATGCCACTTGGTACTGTATACGAAACGACACATTCATGCATTTTTTATTTGAAGTCAATATTTTATAAAACAAAAAATGCAAATAAATGTAAATTAGTTGTTAAAAGTGAAAACAAAAAGTTATATGCACCAAATTTACTAAAAATAAGAGTTCAACATGTGAAGAGTTCATTTATATCACTGGAAGGAACAAAAATCCTCTTTGAGGCTGAGGCCTCACATTACGGAAATACAGCTTTTTTTGTTGCAGATTTTGTTACAGTTTTTTTGAGCCAAAGTCAAGAATGGCTACAAATGGAATGGGAGATATAGAGGAAGTTCTTACAGTTCTACCTTTTGCTCAATCTACTCTGGGTTTTGGCTCAGAAACCCGCAACAAAATACAACAACAAAAAAAAAGCTGCATTTCTGCAATGTGGAGCTTTAGCCTGAAGCTAGAAATGTTTAAAAAGTATCATTCTATAAAATGTAGGGATTACACACTGTGGAAAGCAAGTGAACCCCTAAACCCTATATATTTTTAGAAAGTAGACAACCTGAACATTATATATTTCTCAATAGGTTATCAATAGCCGCATCCACCTTCATGTAACTTTGAGACAAACGCAAATAATTTTTTGCACTATGACATATATTTGCACCTAAAACTCATATTCAATCTTACATACAGACACAAAATACATTAAAAAAAAGATCAAGGTGTACACAATTTATATGTACCACAAACATTACACTACAACAAGAGCTCGTAAAAAACACTGGTAGAGAAGACAAGCAAGATTTTGCTGTTATTCACTAAAATTTATACTGCACCTAAGCAAACTATGACTGTGATACCAAACTCTTACTTTTTTGAGATTACTCAGCATACTGTATATTAAAACCAAATTTAATATTTCCTATATACAACCACCTTCATGCAACTTTGCAGAAAACAGAGATTACAAACATAAATAGCACAACAATTTAAATTTGCCACTAAAGTGCTGGCTCATGCAATCCCTTTCTGCAAACAAAATGTGTAAATATTGATCAGAGTCTGGGTTACATGGTCTCGACTCATCTGTTCCACGATCTAGAGCAGTCTTTCTCAAAGTGGGCGATAACGCCCCCTTGTGGGCGCTGGAGGCCTATAGGGGGCAGTAAAGGGCACAGAGAAGATTGGGGGGCGTTGAAGCGGTTTAGGGGGGTGATGGCTAATTTAAAGGGGTGGTATCATAACAATGATTCTATCTATACTGCTTGATAATGTGGATGTAAGACTTTTCCTAAATGCACTTCAGCAAAACTGCTTTGTTTGTCCACTATCTTACTTTATTCACTTCATTATGGACACTAGCACCTGGCCCCCTGCTCATTGCTGAGGGAGCCACATGACGTAGCTCCCTGCTGTGTGGGGGCTGAGTGTACGGAGCCAGCCTGTGTCTGCACCACACATACACATCACCTAGCTCCCTGCTGTGAGATAGAGGGGGGGAATGAGTGCTGCTTTCTTATATAAAGCAGTCTAAATCCTACTGGGCTAAAGGACCTGGTCTCTCTGTTCACTAGGATAAAGCTTTATTATATAGAGCAGGCTGCTAGTGGGCAGAGGAGCCAGGTCCTTTAGGAAACTCCGTACAAGGTAAATCCAAGTCTACAGGACCTTTTGATGACATCACAGGCCCTTCAGTCATCCCATAGGATCACGCCATGTGGTGGGCGGAGCTACATGCTAATTTGGGGGGGGGGCTAATTGACGCGAGCAAACAGGAAGAAAAGATTTTTAGGCAGCTTAGAAGGCAGATCAAGCTTCATGAGGCTACCCCTTTAAAATTGTTTTTTTGCTTTTAACACAAACTTTACCGCTTTTACCACTTTACCGAATTTTGGCTACAAAAGCCAATCCCGCAATTGTACCCTGGATTGTGGCCCATCGTTCAACGATTTTTGATAGCATTCCCATCATTGTATTTGTGTGAACGTGAATTTAGTGCTGTGGCAACGTTGCTAACTAAAAAGAGAAATCGGTTGCAGATTACCGAACGCAGTGACTTACGGCTGTTTTTGAGTAAATTTGAACCTGATATTAACAAACTTGTTAAAAATCATCAAATTCATCCTTCACATTAGATTAGTTTTAAAATTAAAATGTTTGTTTTAATAACATGAATAAGAGTTTTCCTAATATTATAAAATGGTGTTTTACATTACCCTCATCAGAAAGTCTTATTTTCACATGACACACATAATTTAATTATTAACATAATGACTGCGATTGTGATTCTTAAGATGTAGTAATGTAAAAAAAAAATTATTTTTTTTGGGGGGGCGCTAGAAAATAATTAATTCTCGAAGTGGGCGGTAGACAAAATAAGTTTGAGAACCTCTGATCTAGAGTCTGGGTTACATGGTCTCGACTCATCTGTCCCAAAATCAGCAGTAGCTGTCAGTCTCATGAGGCACAACATTGCAATATTTTTTTCTTTCCTTCACAGGTTTGAGAGGACTGGCAGAATGGCAGTGTGAGTGTAAATTTTTCATTGGGCTTTTTTTCTTTTTTATGCTAAGTCAAATTTGCTGAAAAATTTCAATGATTAGTCTTGAGCACTGAAAATGAAAGAGTTATTCCTCAGCATGCAGACTGCTCCATTTTCAATGCTTGCAACTGCCACAGTACTTAAAGGGGTATTCCCATGTCGCATACTCACCAGTCTTCGTTGCTGTAAAATCTTGTCTTTCTGCTTTGTTGCATCATTGGTGGGCGGGGTTACATATGCAAAGCCAGTGGCGAGATGCCGCTGGCCCTGCGTGCACGCTCATAGATGGGTGAGACCAGTCTAGCCTTCACAATACCAATACAGACCCGGCATCCGCTGTAATAGAGAGGCGGATGCCGGGGAGTGTAGACGCCGGCACAGATGCCAGCAACATCGCTATGCTTCTGCCCTGCAGGAAGCCAGCAGCGGCAGGGGCGATGCTGTTATTTTTTAATTAAAGGCATGATACTATTTAAAGCTCACAAACGCACGTTGGAAATTCCGGTCTTTGGTAGGCATATTCATTATTATTTTTGCAATATATTGTGTTCAAAGTCTTTCATTTGTTAATCTTTGTGCCATGCCTCACTTGTAATGTCTTTTCAGCTTTGCACTCACCTCATTATTTAGCTACCATGCTTCCACTTGTGTATATGGCTACATGTGTGTATTCTCTTATGCACCTACACTGAGTTCTATCTCTATTTAGAGGTATTGCTACTATATTTATTTTTATTTTTTTTGCACATACTTTTCAGCTAGCTGACACATTATAATAATATTACTGTTTTATACACTTTGTTACACTTTTGTCTATTGTTGCCTGCCACTCACCGGATTTTTGTGGTGTGTTGGTCCTCCTATATTTAGCCAGTATTTTTGATATTTATATGAACAACAATTTTGGTGTTTTTTTATATTTGATTATTAAATACAATATTTTTATGGTGACCCTGTCTTTTGACAATTTTTCTTTACAGTGCTTTTGGCCCTTGGAGTGAGTAGAGCCTTTAAAATACAGTGCTTTTGGCCCTTGGAGTGGGTACAGCCTTTAAAAAGCAGTGTTTTATGCCCTTTTGGTGAATAGAGCCATGCAGCAGCAGTGTTTCATTTTTGGGCCCTTGGGGTGACTAGAGCCATGCAGCAGCAGTGTTTCATTTTTTGGCCCTTGGGCTGACCCCTAAAAAAATTATATTTAAGCCCCTTGGGGGTGAGCCCTAAAACATTGATTTTCAGGCCCTTGGGGTGAGCCCTAAAACATTAATTTTCAGGCCCTTGGGGGAGCACTAAAACATTAACTTTCAGGCCCTTGGGGGAGCCCTAAAACATTAATTTTCAGGCCCTTGGGGAGAGCCCTAAAACATTAATTTTCAGGCCCTTGGGGTGAGCCCTAAAACATTGATTTTCAGGCCCTTGGGGGAGCCCTAAAACATTAATTTTCAGGCCCTTGGGGGGAGCCCTAAAACATTAATTTTCAGGCCCTTGGGGGGAGCCCTAAAAAATTATTTTGCAGGCCCTTGGGCTGGAGCCGTAAAAAATTGAGTTGCAACCCCCTGGGGGGGGGGGGAGATAATGGAAATATATATATAATATATATGAAAAAAAAATTTTCACATGCAGAAATTTTGGAGTTGGAGGAGGAGGAGTATGAGGAGGAAGAGTAAATTGTTTGCTGACTGAATCTCTCCAGTACCTGGGCTCTGGAGTGGATACCCAGCTGGTTATCCACGTCCTCACCCATGTCCCCTGCTGCTGCTGGCAGCCCTTCTCCAGTACCTGGACTGTGGAGTGGATATACAGCTGGGTATCCACATCCTAGCCCATGTCCCCTGCTCATGATGACGAAGGACATTCATGGCATCCTCTCTACAGTAGCTGGACTGTGGACTAGACACCCATCTGGGTATGCACGTCCACGTCCTCTGCTGCTACTGACTAGAGGAAATGCTGGCAGCCCCTCTCCAGTACCTGGACTACACACCCAGCTGGGTATGTACGTCCACGTCCTCGCCCACATCCCCTGCTGCTACTGACAAGAGGCAATGCTGGCAGCCCCTGGAAAAAAGAAGCGACATGACCTATCTTGTCGTGGATAATAAGGATTACAATTTAAATTTTCAGAAGCAAAACAGTAACAATGCAGTTACATGGGCAGTACGGTAGCTCAGTGGTTAGCATTGCAGCGCCGGAGTCCTGGGTTCAAATCCCGCCCAGGAACAACATCTGCAAGGAGTTTGTATGTTCTCCCCGTGTTTGCGTGAGTTTCCTCCGGGTATTCTGGTTTCCTCCCACACATCAAAGACATACTGATAGGGAATTTAGATTGTGAGCCCTATATGGGACAGTGACTGTCAATGTCTGTAAAGCGCTGTGGAATATGATGGCGCTATTTAAGTAATAATAAATAAATAAAATGACAAGAATTTGTGTACGGGATGCATAGAGCGTTTTTTTTGCGGGGTCAGGAGTACTTTTTAGTTATACCATTTTGGGAAATGACTATAAATGGTTATAGACCATCCACAATAGTAACATTGCTATGACAGGCCTGGGAGCATTCAGTAGGCTCCCAGCTGTCATAGGAACACGTCAATTTTAAAGGTATGGGGCTGCTGGGGACTGGCCATGGGGGATATTTTAAAATTTTGGGGGTGAAAACTTTATGCCCAAGATCAGAGAACACTCTGATCGTGGGCGTTAGCTCCGATGTCTCTGCTGTATGTTACAGCGGAGACCAGGTTGCTATGGTGACCGCTCTTAAGTAGAACGGCCACCATTATCCTTATAGACCCGGCATCTGCAGTAATAGCACAGTGGATGCTGGGGAGGGTTTTAGCTGCCGGAACAAGTGCCGGAGCCCGCAGCATCTCCACACTCCTGCCGCTGTAGGAAACCAGCAGCGGCAGGAGCATGGCAATGTTTGCAGTTCCGCTCCTCCACCCCCCTTATAGTCTGAAAAATATGGTAAAGGTATACACATACATAAGTAATATACACTTATGTATCTGTACGGAAAATCCGTGGCAGGAACGCATTGCAGTTCCTCCCGCAGAGCTTTAAACAGAAAGTTTGCAGAGTCCTTTCCGGTTTTGGAAATTGCAGTTGGGCATGGGACATTTTCTTAGTCCCGGAAAACACCTTTAACCACTTCTGGGGTGCCCATTGGGTTTTTATATCCGCACAGTGGCTTCCTTGTTCTGCAAGGTACCAATACATCCGTGCAGTTTTCAGCAGCTGCATGAAATAGAAAAATAAAAAAATAAAAATTTAAATAAAGTAATTTAAAAAATTTATAAAATAATAGAACCTGTAATAACATGCCCCTATTACAGGTTCTAGCCACACCTCCATTGACACCATACAAAATAAAAATTACCGTAACGGATAGGAAAAGCTGTTTTAGGCCCCACGGGGTGTCCCACAGCAAAAAAGCAACACATTACAGTTCTTCCCGCAGTGCTTTAGATACTAAGTTCACAGAGGTTTCCTCAGCGGCTTTTCTGTTACAGTTATATCTATGGGGAAACCGCCAGCGTTTCAGTAGGCATAATTGACATTGTGTGATTTTTTTTTACCTCAAAGTGGACATGGGAATCGCTAGGATCCCATCCATTTTGCCCTAACTGTAAAACGCTGCAATTTTTCCCGCGGTGTTTCCACTGTGGGCAAATTGTGGCGTTTACATCCTGTGGGGCCTTATAAAGTTTTCTAGTACCACTTTATGCGATTAAGTAAAAAAAAAAATTAAAGTGAAAAACAGACTCTTTATCCCTCCTCTTTTGTTTATATTTTCCTGGATAAAAAAAAAAAATTAAAACACATGCAAAATTAAAAACAACATAAAAATAAAGTCCTATGTGTCACCCAAAAAGATTATATATATATATATATATATATATATATATATATATATATATTTGAAATTTGGTTTGTTTCTTATATTTAGTTTGTTTATGATAAAAACATACGCTGGTAAGTGTTGCCTCATGGGACCAGATTGTTTGATTGTGCTTTATAGACTTTCTCAGTCAATATATCTACACATGCATATTCTTATATCCTGTGCAAACGTGATTTGGGACAAAATGTAATACATTTTTGAATAAAAATGTGGCTGCATGCTGCCTGAAAAACCTAAAATTCCTGCCACTAGGTGCCTCCCTTCTAGCTAATTTGTGGTTCGTTCCATGTTGCTAGCCATGTCCATCCATAGATACAGTGGCATGCAAATATTGGACACCCCTGGTCAAAATGACTGTTATTGTGAACAGTTAAGGCTAGTTCACATGTAAATTATGTGTGGCTTAATTTGGTTTGGAAAAAAAAACGCTTCCTAATTAGGAAGCAGTTTTTGGACATAGACGAAAACGCTTCAGAAAACGCCATGGACGGTAAAAAAACATGTCGCGTTTTTTGGTCACGTTTTTAATAAAAAAATTAAAAAAATGCGCCAGAAACACAACGCTTTTTTTGCAAAAAACTGCAACGCGTTTTCCGCTTCCCATTCACTTCTAATGCTTTCCTCAGACAGAATCCGCCTGAAGAAAGGTCAAGTCGCTTCTTTTTCCGCTAGCGGCAAAAAACTGCTAGCGGAAAAACGAACGCTAGTGGTCTCCATAGACCACCATTGAGGCTCTGGGGCAAGCTTGGGGCCTACTTGAGTGACGTCACATGACCCGGCCTGCGTCGTTATGCGTTGCGACCAAAAATGCCCAGTCTACAACGTTATAAAAATATTTTTCCCATATGATGAACGCCAAAGTGGGAATATAAAATCAAAAGAGTCGAACTACTGTTTTTTTTTTGCTATTTTGCCTGTAATAAAAATGTGGGTAAAAAAGAATCAAAGCAATAGACATTCCCTAAAATGGTATAACTAAACTAAACTAAATGTGGCCCTGCACAATAAGACACCTTATTCATGCTCCTCCTACATGTCAATCATAGCATGGAGCAAGTGGGTGATGGAAAACAATAGTTCTTTGGTGCAATGTGCACATTGGTGACATAACCATTGCACCAGACATATCAGAGAGAGAAAGCTCATCAGAAAACAATGCATTTTATTCACATTCACCCCAACTCTCTGCCTGTGACTATAGTTCACTATGGTCTGTTGTTGATGAATGGCCACCATAAGGCAGCAACATCTTCTCTTAATCCCAAACCTATCAGAGTAAAGTGTAAACTATACAGGAGCATTGTAAAGCTAACATCAGTCATACACATATAGAGACAGTAGTACTGGGTACAATACACCAGGATAGCGCCGCCAGTGACTTAGCTGCAGTTACATAGCACTCATGTTATCTCTCCAAATGAAACATCCTCCCTCTTTCGGTTTGCCTAACTCTCCAGACAGCAATCTAGAGAATGACTTTTCTTGGCAGAGAATGGCAGTGTGGAGCAACAGCTACTGTATCTCAGCCCCTCGGCTGGCACACACTGACTGTATGATAAGGGAAGACTACCGCCCCTCACACACCGCTCCACGCGCGCGGGAAGGAGGAGGCCCGTGACGTCAGACTCCCATGTTGTCACTATTGACGTCTCGCATTCCTGCCCCTCCACGGGGAGACTTGGAGCTCCTCTCTTAAGAGATGCTCACACACACTGAGGGAAGTGTGTCCGTAGCGCCGGCTCAGCCTCGGCAGCGCCTCCATCTCCAGCACGGCATGAGCCTCTTATACACCTCACTCTTCTGACTATGGCAAGCAGTCTGCCGCACAATATGACTCGTCCATCATAGAAAAGCCGGGACGCTCGTTCTGTTCATTGGAGACAAGCTATTTCTTTCCACAAGCCTTCTCCAGAGTGTTGTAAAGACGGACTCTTCACAGCAACCAAGTAAGTATTAGGTGTGCGGCACCAACTCATTTATTAGCCTGAGGAACTTGTGCAGCCCCACTTTCTGGGAGAAGATGGGAGTGAAGGTGATGCCAACACGCTGCGGTTGCTATGGTAATGATACTGCTGTACTGATGTGTGGCAGCCTGCTATTATAGGCTATGTGCCTGCATGTGTGCGGACTGCCAGTGACAGCTGATGGCTAGAGCTGGACCTGAGTATATAGCTGTGTGTGTGAGAGAGTAGAGTGTATATGAAGCTGGGTGTGTGTGAGAGTACACAATATATATGAAGCTGGACCTGAGCATATATCTATGTGTGTGAGAGTAGAGTATATATGAAGCTGGACTTGAGTATATATCTATATATGTGTGTGAGAGAGTAAAGTATATATGAAGCTGGGTGTGTGTGAGAGTACAGTATATACATATGAAGCTGGACTTGAGTATATATCTATATATGTGTGTGAGAGAGTAAAGTATATATGAAGCTGGGTGTGTGTGAGAGTACAGTATATACATATGAAGCTGGACTTGAGTATATATCTATATATGTGTGTGAGAGAGTAAAGTATATATGAAGCTGGGTGTGTGTGAGAGTACAGTATATATATGAAGCTGGACTTGAGTATATATATATGTGTGTGTGAGAGAGTAGAGTATATATGAAGCTGGGTGTGTGTGAGAGTACAGTATATACATATGAAGCTGGACTTGAGTATATATCTATGTGTGTGAGAGTAGAGTATATATGAAGCTGGGTGTGTGTGAGAGTACAGTATATATATGAAGCTGGACTTGAGTATATATATATATATATATATATATATATATATGCGTGTGAGAGAGAGAGTAGAGTATATATGAAACTGTGTGCGAGTACAGTATATATATAAAGCTGGACTTGAGTATATACTTATTTGTGTGAGAGTACACAGTATATATGAAGCTGGACTTGAGTATATAGAGTATATATCTATGTGTGTGAGAGTACAGAGTATATATTAAGCTGGATGTGTGTGAGAGTACACAGTAGATATGAAGCTGGACTTGAGTATATATCTATATGTGTGTGAGAAAGTACAAAGTATATATGAAGCTGGACTTCAGTATATATCTGTGTGTGTGTGAGAGAGTACGTCATAGATTGTAAGCTCTTGCGAGCAGGGCCCTCAGTCCCATTGTGTGAAATGACTTTCTTTGTTATGTATCTTTCTGTCTGTATTTGAACCCTACAAATTGTACAGCGCTGCGGAATATGTTGGTGCTATATAAATAACATTTTTTATTATTATTATTATTATTATTATTATTAGAGTACACAGTATATATGAAGCTGGACTTGAGTATCCATATGTGTGTCAGAGTACAGAGTATATATGAAGCTGGATGTGTGTGAGAGTACAGAGTATATATGAAGCTGGACTTGAGTATATATCTATGTGTGTGAGAGAGTACAGAGTACCGTATATATGAAGCTGGATGTGTGTGAGAGTACAGAGTATATATGAAGCTGGATATGTGTGAGACTACATAGTATATATGAAGCTGGTCTTGAGTATATATATCTATATGTGTGTGAGGGAGTACAGAGTGTATATGAAGCTGGACTTGAGTATATATCTATGTATATGAGAGTAAATAGTATATATGAAGCTGGACTTGAGTATATATCTATGTGTGTGAGAGAGAGAGTACAGTGTATATATGAAGCTGGATATGTGTGAGAGTACACAGTATATATGAAACTGAACTTGAGTATATAGAGTATATATCTATGTGTGTGAGCGTACAGTGTATATATGAAGCTGGACTTGAGTATATATATGTGTGTGTATGTTTGTGTGTACAGTGTATATGGAAAGCTGGGCACTTGGCACCGGGGTAGGACGGCAGTATATCACTGATATATATGATATATAGATGTTATTTAGCACCTCATGACCCTACAGTATCACGTGTATAGACTCCGTTGTAATTCTAGCTGAGGTGACCGCGGCTCAGAGCTCCACAGGCGATGGCGCGGAGTGTGACACCTGCCCCTCGCTTAGCCCTCAGCCACGCTGTAACTAGGAGTATGGCTAAAGTCTCCATGACGGTTCCTTTGGTAACCAGAGGATTTCATGGCGGCTTCTTTGAAGGAAGAGAAACAACTGGTTAAGTTTAAGGATCAGCGTGGTGTCCAAGTAAATGCCGCACATGTAATGTGTCTAAGCAGAATGACATTTAGAGCTGCGTCTTCTACTGACTTGAACATAAGATGACAATGGATTCTACATAGAAATTCTAGCTAGTTATACTGATGTAGTAAGCTAGAAACTGCTAAAGGTAACAGCTGTGGTATATGGTGGACCTTAGAACTCCATTGAAGTGTGACATTTGTTTCTAAAGCCTGCAGGTCCAAGGAGCGGCCATCACACAGCTCTGCTGTATCCATTCCTGAAGCAGGTCCTTCAGATCTAGAGCTCCCTGAAGGTGATTTTCTAGCCAGTCAGCCAAGTACTTCTTCCACCATTCAGCACCAAAGATACCATCCAGGTAACTGCTATTCCAGTATTCCTAATCTCTAGTATTCTAGTATCTCTAGTATTCCTAATCTTGAGCAGGCGTAAGAGAGTTTTCTGATGGTGTGTTCATCATTTATACCTCATCTTATACCTGAATACATACATACATGCATCTATCTGTCTGTCTATGCATAAGCTTCTATCTATATATACAAATATATATACTGTACATATTTATATGTAGAGTGTCAGCATTAGGAAATTTTAAATGATCATATATTTGCTAGGCATTATGTATTAAGCAAGAATTGTGAATTATTTTGTTAAATATACATTTATTTGTGTTTTAGAGTATTCATTTGACTAGTATGAGCATATGCTGATATTATTATTTGTAACTGTAAGAGATGCAGATCTACCAGGCATGGAATATATCCAATGTTATACCATAGTTATTAAAACTTTCCAAATACTGTGAAGTAAATATTATCATATACACTATGAATTATTACTCATTTAAGTTTGTATATTTACCTTGGCAGTTTGGCATAATTTTGGCCGTTCTTTCAGCTCCACATCTCTTGGAATCTAGTGTCAGGAAATGATAAAGGCAGATATTTAATACATCATACATGCACTTGGTTTAGCACCTTGGACAGAGACTTTTTGGGTGAATTCACATGTGGCAGATTTGTTGAATATTTTGTTCAACTGATCAATTCCATTCATCTGAATGTTTTCTGTAAGCCCCATTAGAATGTATGGTACAGTCACGTCAACATCTGCAAAATAACAACTGCTGTGTTTGAATTCACCCTTTTTAGTTCCACATTCAGTAAGTAAGAGGTATTGGTTAATCTGTTATAAATTGAGCTTTGTTTCTTAATTAGCTATCTTTAGAAGGTTAAAGAAAAACATCTTTCAAAACCATTGAAAGATGGAAAATTGGAACTGCAGTTAACTAAAAATCCCAGAGCTCTGTTATACTCATGGTGGAGAAGTATAATCACACCTGAACTTTCCGGTTTTGTAACATCCCATGTAGGGTTATAAAATCTCTTCATTTATGAAAATTTGAAAATGGAAATAACGAACAGGTCTCCATTATTGTATATAAAATACAAATGAATGTTTAAGTATATCAAAGTATAAAATTTATATTGTCCATGCCACTGTTATGTATTCTCTCATAAGGTAAAGTTTTGCTTTTCAAGCATACTTTACAAATACAGTATATTTTTCAGATATTATATGTATATTCTGTGCCAAACTAAATATTTCACACTATAAAAAAATAAGTCAAATTAACTGTAAAGAAAAATCCATTACTAAATATACTAGTAAATGTGTGTGGAGGGTGGGGAATGTAGAATGCTTAACCCTTTCCCGACATTCGTCATAATAGTATGGTGTATGTCAACTATTTAAATATGGCGGCTTCTCAGGAGCTTAGTGGCCTGCACTGATTACGGACATACAAATGGTGATATTTGCAATGCATTAGCATTGTAATGCATTGCATTAGTGATCGGACCCCTGGGGATCAAGACCGCTAAAGGGTCTAATAAATGCAATATACAGTGTGTGTGTATATTTTATATATATATATATATATATATTTTTAAAAAGTCAGAATAAACACAAAGAGGTAAAAATTCAAATGATTGCCGCTTTCTCTAGAATACATATAAGAGTTAATATAAACTGTGAAACACATCCACATTAGGTATCCCTGTTCCGAAAACACCTGGTCTACAAACTTAAAAATGTTTTTCCTGTATGGTGAATGCTGTAGCCGGTGAAAAAAATAAAAAATGCAGAACCACAGTTTTTTTTGCTGTTTCACCTCTGATAAAAATTTGAAATAAAAGGGATCAATGCATTAGACATTTCACAGTTGTCCTAATATGGCAACTTTAAGAAAAATTTTTTTTTGCAAAGTTTTGGATTTTTGTTAAGAGGTCCAAAGTAAATAAAACCATATAAATTTCGTATCCCCAGAATCTTACTGAAACATAGAAAACAGGTAACACCTCATTTTGGCTGCACAGTGAACGCTGTGAAAATGAAGCCTGTAAGAAAGTTGCACAAATGCACTTTTTCTCCAATTCCACCCCATTCAGAATTTTTTTTCCAGTTTCCCAGTACATTGTACAGAATAATAAATGGTGCAATTATGAACAAATTTTTTTCCATAAACTTTAAGCCCCATATGGCTCTGCAAATGAAAAGATAAAAATTATGGGGTTTGGAAGAAGGGGAGTCTTCCCCAAATCAAAAAAAGGAAAATGTCACTAGCGGGGCGTTAAAGGGGTTAAAGAAGATATGTGGCACTAAGCATTTTGTACTTGGTGTCAGATTTTCTTTAAAGAGGATGTAACTTTACTTTCTTTATTAAAAACTAGATACTAAATACTAACAGATTTCTGATTTGTTTATATTATTGTTTTATTGGTATATTTTTATATTATATTTTTGTATTCTATTTGTACATGGGGCATAGAAAAGTAAAAAAATAAAATAACCAAGAATTCTTTAAAAATAAGTTTAGGATTCATTAAAGGGGCTCTATCACTAGGAAAAGTCATTTTTAACTAATCACACCTTTGCATAGCCTTTAGAAAGGCTATTCCACACCTACCTATAGTATGTAGATTGCCTCAGTGGTTTCTGAATAAGTCCGTTTTTATTCATATGCTAATTAGACTGGTGCACGATAGATCGTGCACACCTCTCCCTATTGTTTTCTATGGGAGACTGCTGCTGCTGATGATGATGACTCAGCTTCCTGTTTGCCTCACACACATAGGAGATAATAGGAGAGAGGAGGCTGCTGGGAACTTCCTGAACTGGCTGGAGGCTCATTAGCATATGAATAAAAACGGACTTATTCAGAGACCACTGAGGCAATTTACATACTAAAGGTAGGTGTGAAGTAGCATTTCTAAAGCCTATGCAAGCATGTGATTAGTTAAAAGTGACTTTTCCTAGTGATAGAGCCCCTTTAACATAAAAGCTTTGATTAAAGCGTACCTCCAATTCTAAACAATTTTGCATAAATTAATAGTTCAGTTGAATATAAGAAACTTTGCAATATATCTTATCAAAAAAATGTTTCCTCTCCACGTTTCCAGTTTTTATGTTCTACATGTCTAGGAAGAGGGGAGGAGTAGGTTAAGGTTGCTGGAAAAGACGCTCAAATAATTACTGCTGCTACGCTCTGCCTCTTTGTGCTGTTTTGACACTGCTACACTAGATAACAGCCTATCAGTGCACAGAATGAGACAATGAATCAATGAACCTACTAGCAGCAGCTTCCTACTGTACCTCTCCCTTCTCCATAGAGGTCTGTATTAGCAGTGAGATTGAGGGACACTAAACCCAGAAAAACAAGAACGAAACAGAAAGCAGCATACATAGTTTATCTCTAGTTATCTGTTCTGAACAGTTTAGCAGAAATCTTGCAGACATAGATTGGTCGGGCAGTGTTTCCTGCCTCTCTGCACTGCCATTACCACCTACAAGCATTGGCATCACATCACAAGAAATTCATGAGGTGTGGGGCTTATCATGATGGGGGGCATGGCTTAGCACCCATTAGTCTAATGTTGTAATGGAGTACATTTGATTGTAATGGAGACACTGCAGCTCCAGGACATGAATTACAAGTAGAGTGGAGGATTACGTGTGTGGTTCCCAGCTTTGTCAGATTCCTGAAAGGCAATGATAGCTAGCTGTGTCATAGCTTAGGTAGATTTTTCTTCAGCAGCAGTTTGTAGTACAGCACTGACTGATATGTTACCAGATTTCTTGTAACCCTAAAAGACACATCTGTCAAGTTAAGGAACAATTATGGAGCAAAGAGGAGGGTTTTTTTAGCTATATTTAGTACTCTGCAGTCTTTAATACAGCGTCACTTAGTATGCTACCCAGCTTTCCCAGGGCCTTGAAAAGCACATCTGATATTAAAACGGTACAATTATATGGAAAGGATGATTTAGATAAATGTAGTATTTCCTATCACAGCTCCACATGCTATACACAGCTTTCCCAGAACCCTGAAATGCAAATCTAGCAAGCTTTGGCATGATTTGGGAGCAAACAGGGGGATGTTTAGGTATATTTAGTATTCAGCAGTCTATATTACTACATTACTTAGCATGGTACCCAGCTTTCCCAGAACCCTGAAAGGGTTATTCTGACAAGCTAAGGTACGATTATAACACAAGAACATAGATGGTATGTAGGGAAGACAGCATATAACATTCCTTATTACAGCTCCACATGCTATGTTACCTAGCTTTCCCAGGTGTCTGAAAGGCAAATCTGGTAAGCTCTGTATCAAGGAGATTTTTTTTTTATTATAACACTTTATTTATTGCTTAGGAATCCATATTATAGCAATACCTGGTATGCTACTCGACTTGGTATTCAGAATATGCATTGGTTGTTACTCAGCTTTCTAAAGCTACTGAAAGATAAATATACATAATATTGCATGGATATAGTAAAGAGGGGTATTATCAAAGCATAACTACAATTTTTTGGAATTCAGCAGTTTGGGAAAGTTAGGTGACCTTCTCTGTGGAGCTGTACTGGGTTGTATTGTTGTGACTGTGTGTTTGTGAGGTACAGCCAGCTGGTGTAACTGTACGCTACTGCTGTCACCATTACTGCTGGTACTAGTAGTTCTATTGTTTGTATCTATTTCTTACTGACAGTTTTTGGGGGGATTTCCTTCAGCAAAATAGCCATACTCACTGTATAGACAAAAAGTGTGCAGCCTAAACCCCGCCCTCTCCTAAATTTCCTGACTTGTGTGCGCTAGCATTACAGGGGAGAAGGAGGGGCCAAAACATGACCGCTGCCATAGATACAAAAACACAGCTTTTCTTATTTATTCTTCACGCTGTGTAATTATAATACAAAAGAAAAGAAGAGGAAGAAATCAGATAATGTGACGAGTCATATTCTGAAATATTTCTTTTTTATTTGTTTGGATTCTGGGTTAGTACTCCTTTAATCGGAGATGAAAACAGATCTTAATAAGATATATTATAAAGTTTTTTTATGTTCAAATGCGCTATTCATGTATGAAAAGTTGTTTATAACCTGAGGTTTGCTTTAAACCTTTTGCTGCCCGCGGTTTTGGGATATTCTGCACCTCTGGTAGCCAGGACAATTTTTGAGTGTTGAGATGGACAAATAAAACCTAAATTGTAACATTAAAAAATTACTAAATCACCCATTACCTGTATATTTCTAACAAGTAGACAACTTTAGCATTGTCAAAATGTCATTTGGTACTGTATACGAACAGGCACCTACATGCAATTTTGATTTAAAGTGTATGTTTTATAAAAAAAAAAAAAATGCAAATACATTTACATGGGTTACTAAAATTGGAAACCAAATAGAACATGTGCAAAGTTAATTCATATCGCTAAAGCCTACACCTGCTTGCACATATCTTCATAAAATCACCAGAGCTGAATGGAACAAAAATCTACTTTGAGGCTAAGGCCCCACATTGCAGAAAGGCTGCCTTCACACGGAGTTTACGCTCTGCTCATTCAGACACATAAACATGTGAGAAAGTGACCACTGTAAAACAGAATCCCATAGACTTCAATGTGTGCCGGTCTTACGCGCGCTACACATTGAAATCAATGGGAGGCTTTTAAACCCATTGATTTCAATGTGTAGCGGGCATAAGACCGGCACACATTGAAGTCTATGGAATTCTGTTTTACAGCGGTCACTTTGACACGTGTTTACGTGTCTGAATGACCGGAGTGTAAACTCAGTGTGAAGGCAGCCAAACACAGGGTTTTTTTGTTGCAGATTTTCCTGTGTTTTTTTTTGTTTGTTTTTTTAAGCCAAAGCCAAGAATGGCTACTAAAGGAATGAGAAACATATAGGAAGTACTGCTTCTGCTCAATCTATTCCTGGCTTTGGCTCAAAAAAACACAGTAAAATCTGCAACAAAGAAGCCGCATTTCCACAACATTGGGCTTCAGCCTGAATCTGGAAATGTTAAAAAAAAAAAAAAAAAAAAAGTATCTTCCTGTAAAATGTAGGGTGTATGGATAACACACATTGAAAAGCAAGTGCACCCCTAAACCCTATATATTTCTTGAAAGTAGACAACATGAAGATTACATGTGTCTCAATAGGTTATCAATAGCCTTATCTGAAACGTAACTTTGTGACAAACAATTTTTTGAAAAAAATGCACCATAAGAAATATATGAGCTAAAATTCACACACAAAACATATATGAAATAATAGATCAAGGTCTACACGATTTCTATACACTGCAAACATCAAGTACAAGAGCTGGTATGCTCAAAAAAACTGATGAACAACAACAAAAGCAAACAAAGGCTTAGATAAAGGTGAAAACCCAATTGCTGATAAGGAAAAATTGTCAAAAGACAGGATCACCATAAAAACATTGTATTTATTAATAATCAAATATAAAAAAAAAAAAACCAAAATTGTAGTTCATATAAATATCAAAAATACTGGTTAAATATAGGAGGACCAACACACCACAACATCCGGTGAGTGGCAGGCAACAATGAACAGTAAAATATAAACATGCAAAAGTGTGACAAAGTGTATAAAACAGTAATAATATTATAATGTCAGCTAGCTGAAAAGTATATGCACAAACAAACAAAAAAAATATATATAGTAGCAATACCCCTAAATAGAGATAGAACTCAGTGTACTGTAGGTGCATAAGAGAATACACACATGTAGCCATATACACAAGTGGAAGCATGGTAGCTAAATAATGAAGTGAGTGCGAGGCTGAAAATACATTACAAGTGAGGCATGGCACAAAGATTAACAAATGAAAGACTTTGAACACAATATATTGCAAAAATAATATTGAATATGCCTACCAAAGACCTGAGTGTGGCTGTATTTAGCCATTATTTTTGATATTTATATGAACTACAATTTTGGTGTTTTTTTTTATATTTGATTATTAATAAATGCAATATTTTTATGGTGACCCTGTCTTTTGACAATTTTTCCTTATCAAAAAAAAAACTGATACAGAAGACAAGTAATACTTTGCTGTCATTCACTGATGTGTTAAAAATCTATACTGCACATATGAAAATATGACCATAATACCAAAATCTAACTTTTTTGAGATTGCACAACATGCTGTATATAAAACACAATATTTCCTATATACAGCCACCTTTAAGCAACTTTACAGCAAACAGAGATTACAAGCAAAAATTGCACAAAAATTCAAATTTGCCACTAAAGTGCATGCTCAAGCAATCCTTTCTGGAAACAAAATGTACTTTCCAAAAAGCTGCAAGATATGAGGAATTCATACATTATATATACATACATCTATTTTATTTATTTATTTATTTATTTATTTATAGTTGCAGGTGTTAAAGAAACACCAAAAATCGCAGAAATGCGGCAACCGAGTGCATGCAAATTAAATAGGGGCTTACATAAAAATGCAATTTTCCATCCCTCTATAAAAACTGTAACTCTAAGGGCTTGTTCACATCTGCGCCTGGGAGTCCGTTTTGCAGGTTTCTGTTTCCTGCACAAAACAGAGCAGGAGACTGAAACCTGCAGGACTCTTTCAAACGCATTCATTTGAATGGGTTTGAAAGGTGTCCGTCCGTGAGCGCCAGTGAGCGTTTTATGCTCTCAGCGGCGAAACAGTTTTTTTTTAAACGGACACAGAGTCGGACATACAGTACTCTGTGCCGGGTTTAAAAAAAACGGTTTCACCGCGGAGAGCATAAAACGCTCACTGGCGCTCACGGCCAGACTCGGCATGACAGGTTTCCGTCTTCTGCATGCAGAAGACAGAAACCTGAGAACGGACTGCCGAACGCTAGTGTGAACCCAGCGTAATGAATAATTATAATCTCTATACATAACTAAGGTAATAACTAGGGCTGGTTACAGATTGGTGTAACATGGCCGCTTTATTGCTCACATATTATGGACACATATTTCTAGGCCTGATGATCCAGTGGAAGTCAAGGTGTTTCATTTGTACTCTGGGTGCAAACAAAAAAACACCCACTATTATACTCATCTGAAAGCTGCCAAAACTGGGATTTTATATGGTGAAATTCAATGGGTAAAAATGTGTTATCTGACTGATGGAACTTTCCCACCTGTCACCCACATGTTTTATACATTCATCTAGTAATAATCGTTATTGCTAATATTTTAGCGTGTAACAGATATCGCTAGAGAGGCGATCAGCGTATTTTACTCTATAAAGATCTGATATGGACAGGACAGGGACAGTGTCAAATGTAAACTTTATTGATGACTTTGTATATGTATTGTTTAAGTCTTTGCCACAACTCTTTTAGCGTTGCTATCTGTATGGTGGTAAATGTCTGGGCACAGTGCCAATAAACTTAATGGTTATGTTCAGAGGTATTACAGAAGAATACTCCTCTGATTAGGCTCAGAGGGGTATTACATTATCTGTCTATGTGACAATCATAGACCAAAAGTACAGTATGTTCTGTGGTTGATAGGAGAGGGGATAACATGGACAAAAGTCCCTGTTACTCCTCCCTCTGGGGTCACAGGCAGGTTATGCACAGACAGTGATGATTTATCATTGTCTCTGCCACCATTAAGTAAGGCTCCTGTTTACTGGCCCCCACAGCGTGACATTAGGTCACTACTGACTACTGGATTATTCTAGCAGTAAAGATAAAAAATTCACTTACCCATCCCCACTCCTGCCTACAACCGACTTTGGAGCCTGTTGCTGTCTAATACGTCCAGATACTGTACATTGTCAGTAACATCCAGACGTTGTTCAGCATCGGGACATAATGTGGAGCGCCCCCTGGAAGCTGAAATGGAAGTGGCCATGTGCAGGAGTGAATATCGGCTGTTACCTGCTGGAGTAAAGAAAACAACAGGTGGCCAGGCCTCCTAATCTTATACACCTCATAGGATCATAGCATTGGCTACCATATTAGTTCTGCCACTGATCCTAAGGATAGGTCATTAAAAGGAGTCTATCATTGGATTAACACATTTTTCATTAAGCCTTTAAAAAGGCTATTTTAGGAACGTACTGTGCCTGTGTGGGATTTGGATCTTGCAGAAAATTCTTGTGAGATCCAAATCCTGGGCAGGCATAGTACTCCAAAGAATTACAAGAGTGTACTGCGCCTGTGCAGGATTGGGATCTTCACAGAACATACGTGTTGCTGGTGATGCAGTGAAGAGGTTGAAGAAGATGACTCTTTGTTGAAATAAGGGGGTGTCTCTGAAAGCAGGAGGAAGCGGAATTCTGCCAATGACAGTGCTGTGCTCGGAGCACAGAGGTAACACCACCTGTGCTCTGAGCACAGAATTTGCATAGCAGAAAAAACACCTTACAAAAAAAGGAGAAGAAAGGTAAAACTAGAATATCCTTTCTAAAGGCTATTCCGACATATGCTTAGTGAAAAATATGTTAATCCAATGATATAGTGGCTGCACTCCCTATGAAGACTCCCTAAGAGGGATGACATTGCGCATCCTTGCTTGCCAAGCGGCATATTCTAATTGACTTGCTTTACTGGGAAAAAGCGAATGAATGGACCATTCTTCATATGCTCTCTGCTATTGCTGACCCAGCAATTACATGCTATTTTTTTTTTAATATAGATTATGAGCACTACATAGAGCTCATAATGTACATTTTTTCCCTATCAGCATGTCTTTTTTTTTTTTTTTTTTTTGGAATATGGGATGGAAATCCATACAAACACGGGGAGAACATACAAATGCCTTGCAGATGGTTTTTTGCCCTTGGTGGGATTTGAACACCAGGACTCCAGCGCTGCAAGGCTACAGTGATAAACACTGAACCACCATGTGCCCCCCCCCCCCCAATTACATACTAATTGACCAATTTGGCAAGTCGTGTGGACTTCAACTGTCTATTGGGACTGCTTTACAAATATCTGTATCATATGCGTCTTATGTGCCTGATGAAGGGGTTCACCTGAAACGTTGTACTGTACTAATAAAGAAATGATCAACTGAAGCATTACCACGGTCTGGAGTGAACAGATTTGGATGAAATTTGGCACATAGATAGTTTGTAACCTCGATTAACACATAGGCTACTTTTTATCCCGGTAAATGACATGGCTTCATGACTGTTATGAATTTTTGTTCTCCTACTATATTAAACTGCTCTTGGCAGCAGGCTGATGAAGCCAGGTCTGTTATCTCTCTGTGTAAATACACAACTAATCCTGAGTCCATTGTGTACATGCATTTGCATATTATCTGATCTGCTCCAGGCTGTATGCTGACACACTGGATGGGAAAACACCTTTGATCCAAATTAGCAGTTTGCCAATTTTAACCCCTTAAGGACGCAGGGTACTTTGGGCCTTGAGGCTCAGACCCTGTTTTTCAAATATTGTCTTTTACTTTATGTGAGGATAGCTTCATAATGCGTTTACCTATCCAGGTGATTCCAAGATTGTTTTTTCGTGACACTTTGTACTTTATGTTGGTGGTAAATTTGGTCATTATACTTTGCGTTTGTTTGTTAAAAAAAGACAATGTACTGCAAATTTCATAAAATTATCAATTTTGAAAGTTTCTGTTATTCTCGTGAAAACACAGACAGTCCTATCACACAAAATTCTTCCTAATTAACATTTCCCATATGACTACTTTATATTGGCATTGTTTCTTCAATGTCCTTTTACTTTTCTAGGAAGTTAGAAGGCTTATAACTTTAGTAGCAAATTGTCAGATTTCAAGAAAATTTCAAGATTTTGTATTCTAGGGACCTATTTAGTTGTGAAGTGACTTTGAGGGGCCTATATAATAGAAAACACCAATAAATGACCCCATTTTTGAAACGGTAGTCTTCAAACTATTCAAAATTGTATATAGGAACTTTATTAACCCTTTAGGTGTTCCACAGGAATTAATGCAAAATGAAGGTGAAATTTCCAAAAGTCACTTTTTTATGCACATTTTCCATTTCAAACCACATTTTTCCGTAACAATGAAGGGGTTAACAGCAAAACATACCATAATATTTATTTCTCTGATTCTGCAGTTTGTAGAAATATCCTATATGTGGCCCTTCTGTGCAATGTGACTCAATACGTGTCCTCAGAAATCAAAGAGCACCTTTAGGGATTTCGGGCAGCAATTTCATTAGGATGGTTTTTAGATACCATGTTGCATTTACAGAGCCCTAGAAGTACCACAATAGCGGAAACCTCCAAAAGTGACCCCATTTTGGAAACTGCACCCCTCAAAGAATTTATCAGGGGGTGTAGTGAGTATTAGTATCCAGACGTGAATGCACAGCGGATGGTGAAGAGGTAATATATAAGCTGTGCGGAGGACATTGGGAGCACCAAATTCCCTACTATGTCCCAGTAGCTCCTGTGATTGGGGGGGGGGGGTCACTTTGGGAGTCTCTTCTATTGTTTTTTTTCTTGTAAGCTGCAAAACTGGTCTGTACCCTGATATACGGTCGCACCGCTTATATATTCCCCTCCTGACGCATTTGGCGATTTAGTTTTTTTGTTGTCTTCACATTATTCAAGCTATATTTTTTTATTTTTGTGTTGATGTGGCCATATGAGTGCTTTTATTTTTCCGGGATATGATGCATTTTGTAATGACACCATTTTTGGGTGCCTATAGCTTATTGGCTATTTTTTATTAACTCTTTTTTTGCTGGATAAAAAAAAAATCAATCAATTCTGGCATTGCATTTTACTTTTTAAATATTTTTCCACATGGTGTACAGCATAAGTATCATGTGAACTT
The DNA here is from genome assembly GCF_031893055.1 of Leptodactylus fuscus. Classification (NCBI taxonomy): domain Eukaryota; kingdom Metazoa; phylum Chordata; class Amphibia; order Anura; family Leptodactylidae; genus Leptodactylus; species Leptodactylus fuscus. The sequence continues at coordinate 134,946,633 of NC_134268.1, read as the reverse complement.
TATTCTGCGGGTCGGTACGGTTACGGCGATACCTCATTTATAGTTTTTTTTATTCGTTCGTAATTTTGCCGAACAAAAACCCATCTGGGGACATAAATCAATGTTTTTTGCATCGCCATCTTCTGAGATGCGTAACATTTTTATTTTTCGATTGACAGAGTTGGTTGAGGGCTTATTTTTTGCGAGACAACCTTTGCTTTTCATTGGTACTATTTTGGTGTACATATGACTTTTTGATCACTTTTTATAGCATATTTTTTAAGGTGAGATGGCAAAAAATCATTATTTCTGGCGTTTTTTCCCCGTTTTTTTTCTCGACATTTACCATATAGGTGAAATAATGTTTTAGTTTTATGGTACAGGTTGTTACAGACGCGGCGATACCAAATATGCATTGTTTTTATTATTTTTTAGGTGTTTTTTTTTTAAATAATTCATTTGCTATAGAAAAAGGGAATTTTGGGGCTTTATTAATTAATTTATTTATTTCACACACTTTATTTATTTTTTACACTTTTTTCACATTTTTTATTTGTCCTATTAGTGTACTTGAACCAGCAATACTCTGGTGGTCCAGTACTATAGCCTGCAATACACATGTATTGCAGGCTATGTAGGAAGTGTGTCTCTGCAGACGCAGAGACACCCTTCCGGGCATCACGGCAGGATCACCAGGTAAGTGGGGGTCCTAGCAGCCCGGGGTCACTAACCAGACCCCGGGCTACATAAAATTCATCAGGGCACCCCCCGATCTCGCTGCGGGGGGTGCCCAGGGGGGGTGATGTGACAGAACACGCTCTCGATGTCGTGGACATGTGTCTGCGGCATCGGAAGGGTTAATACCGCCGATCGGAGCGGAGCTCCGACCGGCAGTTCACATGGGCAGCTCGTCCTGGCCCTCGGCTGTGTAATGCAGCCGAGTGCCGGGTGTAATGGCGCAGGTACAGCTTCTGTGCCGGCGCCATTACTGGTCAGTAATAGTACGCGAACGTGCTACTTGCCAGGACGTACTATTACTGACCAGAGCGTTAAGGGGTTAAACATGCTGGGAAAAAGAAAATCTAATTTGTCACAAAATTCTAAAATAACGAGAACTATGAAGGTAGCCAGAAGTCAACAGATTTCTCCTAAAGTGGAGTTCAGGTGGATTATCAACGCCAACAACACAATCATTATATGGTGTCCCAGTGAGCTGCTGAGATGCCAGAACAATTACAGGCACTGTGTGAAGAACAAGTTCAGTGGCAGGTCAGCTTGAGAGCTGCCGAATTGCCATGGACGCCAACAACACGCTCATGTGGCATCCCAGCGAGCTGCTGAGATGCCGGAACAATCATGGCACAGCACAAAAAACAAGTTCAGCAGCAGGCCAGCTTGAGAGCTGCTGAAATGCTGGAGCAGACGGATCATCCACGTCAACAACATGCTCATTATATGGCGTCCCAGCAAGTTGCGGAGATGCCGGAACAATAACTGGCACGACATGAGGAACAAGTTCAGCAGCAGGACAGCTTGAGAACTGCCAAAATGCCGGAGCAGCCACATCATCAACGGCAGCAATTTGCTGAATATAGGTGGATCACTGACGTCAACAAAATGCAGACAAAGTCGCAGGCAAAGGCTAGTGTTATATAAATTGAAGTCAAGATAGATTACCAATATCTTAGTCCAGGAAAACTCCTGTGAGAGGAAACCTAGCACCATGAAAATGCTGTGTAATCTGCAGGCATTATGCTAGAGAGCAGGTGAAGCTGATGACACTGATATAATTTTTGGGGGAGGAAGGGCCTCAGACTAGTATAACTTGTCATTTATCTATTTATTTCTTTGTCTTGTTTCTTAGAAGGCATATTGGAGTCCTATCTGAAGTATGATCGATATGTTGCTGAGGTTCAGCAACATATCGATCATACTTCAGATAGACTTCGAGCCAGTTGTAATTGCACTTGAGAAAGGGCCTCTGCCCGAAACGCGTTGTGCTAAATAAAGTTATTGAAGATCTTTTGCAACCTGTTTGGTTTGTGCGTGCTCCAACTCACTCCTCATCACCCGATTGGTCCAGAACCCTGAGGGATTCTTGTTGTTTGATGTTTGCGCAACCTCGGTTAGCGTAAGGGGAAAAGCTGCTGCCGCCACTGTTCAGTTAACTAGATGTCTATATGGTGTTGTGACTTATCACAACACCTGGAGGTAAGAGGCCAATTGTTAACTCATCTTACTTCACATCACTATTGTTGAATACTACACCATATCGGTGCTCGGTGTCTCTCCTTTTTATTTTGTACATTGCACTTCATGTCAGTAGAGAATTTTGTTTAGGAAATTTTGAAAAGATAACAATTTTCAAAATGTGAAACGTTCTTCTTTTTAGTCAAATGGTCATACCACCCAAATTAGGTAATACATATTGTCTATCATATGTTTTGTGCTGAGATTGTCTGTTAATCACCCATGATTTTATTTTGGATGCTAGAATGCTTACAAGTCTAACATTAGAACCCCCCCTCCTTCCCATAAATCACACCATTTTTACAGTGGCACCCCCTCAAATTATTGAAAACAACATAGTGAAGGGAAGGAGTACCACTGAGCTTTTGAAGAGATTCTTCTGGAATAGTTTTCAGGTGCCATGTACCATTTGCAGAGGTCCTAAAGTATTAGTACAACACTGGTGTAGCTCTACGACTCCTTCCCTGATGGAGTGGCTCTAGGAGTTCCTCCTTATCAGGAGGATGGAGGGCCTGGTCATGGAAGACTCTCCCGATCCGTCCAAGTTTGTTGCCCTCTGGCGGCCATGGGTTGTGTTTCAGGATTCATCGGAGTTCTCCTCACTTTTTGTGTGAACTTCCGAACCTCGGATCACCCTGCCCTGGTGCTCTGGGGCTCTGCCCTCTCCCCCTTTCCTGCAGCCTGTTCTTTGTTTCTTGTTGCATCTCTTGTGCCTTGTCTTCCCCAGTCCTGTGTTTTCCCCATGTTCATGGTGTTGTTTCCTCCCCTCCTGGTTTTCCCCCGGGTCTTCTTGACTTTACTGTCTTCACTCTTTCCTTTTTATTTCCTGTTTGGTACAGTCTGGGGGGCTCCCTGGCTGATTGGTTTTGTGACAACCCTGTCGGGGCTTTAGCAGCTTTTGTGTGGGCATTTTTTTTAACAATAAAAGGTACAACAGGTTTGATAACCAGCATCATTTTTTTTAAAAAAAGAAAACAAACAAAAAAAAGAGAGCACACCACCAGGGGTACAGTGCAAATGTGATAATGAAATCAACACAGTTCATCAAAACAAACAAAAACACATTGCACAATCAGAAAGACAAGGGGGACACCAGTAGACAAAGACAGGACAAGAAAGGAGACAGAGTGAGAACACCTGTAAGGAAAGATTGGGAGAGTTCAATAGACCATTGATTCAAATAGTCTGAGTTGCCCAGAAAGCGTCCCACAGATTCCAAATGATGTGAAACTGCTCCTCCTCATTATTAAGGACAGCGGTTAAGTATTTCAGAGAGTGCATATTCCTGATCCTGCAGTATAGTTCTTCTAGGGATGGCATTTTGCCTTCTATTGTTATGTTTTGTTTTATTTATTGTAAAAATTCAATAAAAATTGATTACCCCTAAGGTATTAGTACAATGGAAACCCCCAAACATGGCCCCATTTTGGAAACTACATCCATCAAGGAACTTTTCAAAGAGTGTTATTTGTATTTAAACCCCAGCTGTTATACAGATTTTATTAACATTGGGACATGAATAAATGCTTTCTTTCCCAATAAAACTTCAATTTAGCCACAAATTTTTCGTTTTCACAAGGGGTAAAATGTGGTCCACTGTTTAAAGGGGTTGTCCAGGATAAGATAAGAATTAACCCCTACACTAACCCCCCTCCTTCCCCCGCCTAACTTGTAATTTACTTCAATTAAAAAAATCTATAACTACCGATATCCCTGTATTGTCCCAAGGACACTTTCTGATCTGTTTCACCGCTTCTGAAATGGAACGTCCCATCAATACTTACCAAGCCTTCCTGTGTCTGGGAACAGCTCCTTCCCTCTTCCTTTTTGCTAGTAGTGGGCAAAATAGTTTAGCTAGGGAGACGGGGCAGGGTGGGGGGGACTATTAATGGACGGGATAGCTAAGATAGGGAGACGGGGGGGAGGGACGAGTAGTGGGCGGGATAGTTTAGCTAGTGAGATAAGAAGGGGGAATGTAATGGAGTGAGAGAGGAGGTTGCGGCTGAGTGAGAGGGAACTAGTGTAGATGCTACATAGGAAGCTGCACAGCAGGAAGCTACACCAAGTAAACAAATGCAGAGGATGCCAGCAGCAACCAGAGACACCCAGAAATCGCTCCAAACACTGTTAAAGGTATATGCGTGTACTTATTAACCCATTACTAGCACTAACAGACCTTTCAAAAAGAAATGTGCAGCAAACTGTTACATAGTTAGTATGAAAAAAGTCATACCATATATACTCGAGTATAAGCTGACCCGAATATAAGCCGAGGCCAGTAATTTTACCACAAAATACTGGGAAAACTTATTGACTCGAGTATAAGCCGAGGGGTGGAAATGCAGCAGCTACTGGAAAATTTCAAAAATTAAAATGGTCGGAGTTTTTGGGTGCAGTAGTTGCTGGGGAAGGGGAGGGGATGTTTTAGTTGTCTGTCTGCCCCTTCCCTGAGCTTGAGGACTGTTTTTTTCCCCCCAGTTGGAATTCAGCCTGGCTGAATATAGGGTATCTGCAGTGCTCCTATTAACCCCTTCCTGACGGAATGGGAGCACTGCAGATACCCTATATTCAGTAGACCGGGCACTGTCAGACACAGGGATACCTAATGTGTATGCGTTTCACAGTCATTTTCTACTCTTATATGTATTCTAAGGAAAGGAGTGATATAGAACTTTTATTTATTTTATTTTTTATTATAGTTTTTAAAGCTTCTTCTTTTCACTATTTTATGGGAGATTCTATACATTACTATTGCGGCTGGTCATAGTTCCCCCCACCACCAAAAAAAATTAATTATATATATATATTTATTTAATTATTTTTTTTTTGCTTGACTCGAGGAGGGCTTTTTCAGCACAAAAACTGTGCTGCAAAACTCTGCTTATACTCGAGTATATACGGTAAGTCCATCAAGTTTAACCAGAGGTGGGGAAGGGCATGACATTCTATACATTTCTATAGGCATCAATGTAAAATGAAAATTGACATTTTCAATATTACAGTGCCAAATATGTTCATGCTCAGCTTGTGGTACTGTGAAAAATCAGCAATCCATTTATTATGCTCAGTTTCTTTCTTTTTATAGAAACACCCAAATTGGTTATTTACAATGCATTGGCTAGCATTTACAGAGGAACTGAGATAAGAATAAATAATTGACCTCCAAAATATGACCCCATTTTAGACACTATACCTTCAAGGGTTATTTCTCAAGGGGAGTTATCATCATTTTGAGTCCAAGAGAGCAAATTGAAATTGAATATGTTGTGTCTCCTCCTAAAACTTTATTAAGTCAAAGTCAGGAGTGGCATGAAAAGGAAGGGAAAAAATGTAGGCGTTTTTTCTTAGACATTTCCCTTCTATTAAATCCACTCCTGATTTTGGCTTAAACAACCGTAGCAAAATCTGCACCAAAAAACGCTTTGTTTCTGCAACGTAGAGCCTTAGTCTAAAGCAGCGATTCCCAAAGTGATCCACGGGAGACTCGATGGGGGTCTACGTTGGCATGAAAAAAAAAATGGGGGGGATTCACAAGTTGTAAGTGGGGTCAACGAAAATTTACCTAGTTTCGATAGTAAAAAACAAAAATGTTGGCTTGGCTTTACCTATCAATGTAGGCAGATAATACACTACTCAAAAAAATTAAGGAAGCAAAAAATAATTCCAAAATTTTGGGTGATTTTTGACAGGCTGTATTTCGGTGAAAAATGGTCCTTTTGAGACTTAAAAAAAAAAAAGCATTTTGAAGCTTTAAAATTCTAATTTTCATTTTTGTTTTGGTTAAAAACTTGTAGGAGCTACGGTTCTCTTGTAATCCTTACAGATAACACAAAAAGCTAATTTTGCAATTTTTTTACTTTTTTTTTTTTTTTTTTGGTCCACGGGCTTGAAAATTTTTTTTTTTCAGTTAGGACGTCCTATGGATCAGATAGCCTGTTTATTTAGCTTTCATTTCCTTTTTTTAAAAATCTCCCTTAATTTTATGAAAAGAACACAAGAAAGTATGCTATTTTTCTTTTTACCACTCTGAATTTAGGTTTTGAAAATCACAGCATGTCAATTATATCTAAGGAAACACTGGCGGGTTCCCCGTAGATATAATTGTAACAGAAAGTCCACGGTGGAAAACTCAGTGAACTTTTTGTTCAAAGCGCTGCAGGAAGAACCGCAATGTATTCAACCTGTGGTCGTTCCCGCAGCGCTTTAGCGCGGTGGTTCCTGCCCATGGGGCCTTAGCCTTTGTCTCAACCAAGCAAAACAGTGAGTTTTTGTCTGTAGATTTTGATGCTTTTCCGTGGCGTTTCTGCGGAGTTTCTGCAACACATTTATCATGCTGCGTTTTTACTGCGGTTTTCACACTCTCCATAGAAATCTATGGAGGGAAAAACTCAGTGTTTCCGCAACTATAATTGACATGCTGTGTTTTTCAAAAACGCAAGCGTTTTTTTTTCCTCAGTGTGGGGCTAGGATTAGATAAAATTGCATTCACTATGCTGTTACTGTAAAACGCAGCGTTTTTTTCTGCTGCGTTTCCGCAATGCCCCAAAACGCTGCGTTTCCACCCAGTGGGGCCTTCGCCTAATGGTACCTTTTTGAGATGCTGTACACTTTTAGATGTGATTAGCTTTCCTCAGCAGTTGTAGGTAGTTGGGCTGTGGTCAAGTAGGAAGATGCACTCCTTATCCAGTATTTAGAAGTGATGCTGACGTGTAAATTAAAAATGTACTTTAAAGAGGACCTATTACCATTGAGTATACTAACCTATATTCCAGTGGTGGGGGTATACTTACACTGTGGTCCAAATTATTATCCTAGTTAAATATTTGTAAGATTTCAGTAAACAGCATTTACATTTTAGTTAAAGTGCTTTTTCCACATTATTAAGCAAGTTACAGATTTCTTGCTGTATGGGGAGGCAAGAAAGGCCTTTCTGAAGATGAAAGGTGTCAAATAGTACAATTAATATTTTATAGAAACTGAAGTGAGATGAAGAACTGTTGGAAGATATTTGAGTTATTTACAGTACAGATGGATTCAATGTGATAAAGAAAGTTTTTGTCAGACAAAAGGGCAGCTGCAAAAAAATGCCACTGATGGGCATCCCATGGGTATGGGTAGCCCATGAACATTTGAAACTGCTGGTGTTTCCAGAGTGTGTGCTGGATCCTTCCTTCATAGTCTGGCAGTTGTGCATAAACCCATAGTTCAACCAAGCTTGATTACATGAGGCGGTGGACTGATGTTTTGTTCCAAATAAGGGGAAGTGAGAGGATATGTCTCTTTGGGGTTGCCAAGGGTGTCAAAATGAACTCTGAATGTTATATGGAGCTTCTAACAGCATTTCCTGTCATGGTCTAAAAACAAGAATAAGCCTACTGAAATCAGATAATTTTTATGCAAGACAATGCAACATCCAGTGCTGCAAAAAAAACGACAAACCTTTGACTCCACAGTTTCTATGGGTAGGAAAGGAAATAAAATCTGCTATGCACTGCATGACAGCAGTTTGAGCCTCTTGTCAGCAGCAGCGTTGTCATTGTTGCTCCATGGGTATGTTCACTATGGCTTGCCATTGAATTTGAGGCAGTACTGTTAGGGTGCATTCACACAGAGTTTTGTGGCACTGATTTTGCCACAATAACTCGAGTAAAGAATCAGCACTGAAAAAAAGACTTCCATTGACTTCAATGGGTTCTATTTTACGCGCGTTAACATTTAAAGCGATCCACACCCTGTCCCCTCCATATATCTCTGACCTCATCTCCCGCTACCTGCCCACACGTAACCTCAGATCCTCCAACAACCTCCTACTCCGCTCTGCTCTCATCCGCTCCTCACACAACCGCCTCCAAGATTTCTCCCGTGCATCTCCCATACTCTGGAACTCCCTACCAAGACACATAAGACTGATCCCCACCATCACAGGCTTCAAGAAGGCCCTGAAGACTCACCTATTCAGGAAGGCCTACAACCTCCAATAACACTATCACCACACCACCATCTGAACTGTCTCCCCCCTCTCCTTCTGTCTCTACTCCCTTCCCCCATAGATTGTAAGCCCTCACGGGCAGGGCCCTCTACCCCACTGTGCCAGTCGGTCAGTGTTAGTATTATATCTACCTGTATATTTTGTGTATTGTATGTAAACCCCCAAATGTAACGCATCATGGAATTAATGGTGCTATATAAATAAACAATAATAATAATAATCTGCAGTGCTCCTCTTCCGTCGGAAAGGGGTTAATAGGAGCACTGCAGATACCCTATATTCAGCCAGACTGAATTCCAAGTGGGGGAAGAAAAAACAGTCCTCAAGCTCAGGTAAGGGGCAGAGAAACAGACAACCAAAACACCCCCTCCCCTTTCCCAGTATCTACTGCACCCAAAAACTCTGACCATTTTAATTTTTTAAATTTTCCAGTAGCTGCTGCATTTCCACCCCTAGGCTTATACTCGAGTCAATAAGTTTTCCCCGTTTTTTGTGGTAAAATTAGGGGCCTCAGCTTATATTTGGGTCAGCTTATACTCAAGTATATACAGTAGTAAACACAATTAAGAAATAAAGGTGGTACATTTGCTTTAACCTGCTAGGAGTATCAACATTTATTTATTTTTCCCCTTGCTTTTAAGAGTCATAATTTTTCAATTTTTTCCATCATACTAGTCATATGAGGGAATGCTGCTGTGGGACAAGTTGAATGTTTTAATGACACGATTGAATTTTACATATAAATGAGATGGCAAAAAAAATCTAGATGTATAATGGGAAAAAATTACAAATCTGCCATTGTTTCTTTGGGTTTTGTTCTTACACATTTCACTATGCAGTAAAAATAACATGTTATCTTAATTCCATGGGTTGGTACAATTACAATGATTAAAAAAAATGAAAAAAGATTTGCTTTGCATCACCTACAGCTTTTTAATTCTTCTTTGTAAGGGCTCTATGTTTGCAGTTGTATTGGTAACACTATGAGATATTTACAGCTTATATAAGTACAGTACATAACATAAGTACAGTATATAAGTAGCCTTGGCATGTTCCTACACAGTGACGCTGATCAATTAACCCCTTAGCGACCTTTGACGTACTATTACGTCATGGACGCGAGATACTTCGCGCACCATGAAGTAATAGTACGTCATGGTGATTCCGCCCGCAAACATGACCACCGCAAACAAAGGGTGCCGCGATCTCTCCCCCCCCCCCCCCGGCACCCCCCGCGGTGAGATCGGGGGGTGCCGGTATCTGTAATATGTAGTCTGGGGTCTGGTTAGTGACCCCAGACAGCCCTGAGCCCTCACTTATCTGGTGATGCTCCCGGCGTCTTCTGGAAGTGAGTCTGTGCTGTCCGCACAGCTCACTTCCTGTTTCTAGAGTGAGACACGTGCAGGCTGTCACTGCAGCCTGTGTCTCAGTCTATAGTAGAGGATCAGTGATGCAATCATCACTGATTCAAGTGTCTCTTAGGGACACAAGAACAAGTAAAAAAAAAAGTGTAAAAAAAAAATAAAGTATTTGAAAACAATTAATAAATTTATAAAGTCCCAAAAATCCCTTTTTTCTATAAAAAATGAATTATGTAAAAAAAAACACAAAAAATTAATAAAAACAATACATATTTGGTATTGTCGCGTCCGTAACAACCTGTACAACAAAACTGAAACAATATTTAATGTACACAGTGAACGGCGGGAAAAAATAACGGAAAAAACCCGCCGGAAGTAGTGATTTTTCGCCATCTCACCTTACAAAATGTGCTATAAAAAGTGATCAAAAAGTCATATGCACCCCAAAATAGTACCAATAAAATGCACAGGTTGTCCCGCAAAAAATAAGCCCTCAACCAACACTGTCAAGCGAAAAATAAAAATGTTACGCCTCTCAGAAGATGGTGATGCAAAAATCACTGATTTATGTCCCCAAATGTGTTTTTGTTCTGCAGACTTAGTATCGCATAAAAAAATAACATAAATGAGGTATCGCCGTAACCGTACCGACCCGCAGAATAAAGGTCACATGTTACTTATACTGTACGCTGCATGGCGCAAAATGTAAAAGGTAAAACTCAATACCAGAATTAATTTTTTTTCTTTTAAATCCAGCAAAAAAAAAGAGTTAATAAAATGTAATCAGTAAGTTGTAGGCACCCAAGATGGTGTCATTACAAAATACACCTCATCCCGCAAACAACAAGCCCTTATATGGCCACGTCAGCAGAAAAATAAAGAAAATATAGCCTCTACCAATGTGAAGACAAAATCCCGCAAAATCGCCAAATTATTAGAACACAACTGGCTGCCGCAGGAAGGGAATATATAAGCTGTGCGAGCGAATATCAGGGGACACCCCAGATTTACAGCTTACGAGGGAAAATATACCAGAAGTGACCCCCAAAGTGACCCCAGTGTGACTCCCCCAATCATAGGAGCTACTGGGACATAGTAGGGAATCTGGAGTTTGCAATGTACTCCACAAAATTTACACATTCCCTCTTCGCCATCCGCTGTGCAGTCACGTCTGGGATACTAATACTCACTACACCCCCTGATAAATTCTCTGAGGGGTGCAGTTTTCAAACTGCGGTCACTCCTTTGGGGAATCCACTTTTCTGGTACCTTACAGGCTCTACAAACATGACATGGCGTCTAGATACCAAACATCAGAATCTGTACTCCAAAAGCCGCATCGCGCTCCTTCCCTTCTGCGCCCTGCTGTGCGCCCAAACTGCAGTGTATGACACATGTATGACACATGTATGACACTGGTGTAACCAGGGTAATGTCATATGTGAGTATAAACTGATATTAGGGCACATATATGACACTGGTGTACCCCGGATAACGTACGTAATGTCATATGTGGGTATAAACTGATATTAGGGCCCAGCCGGACACAGAAGGGAAGAAGGTTATTTGGTTTTTGGAGCACAGACTTAGACGGTTTGGTTTTTGGATGCCATGGCACTTTTGCAGAGACTCTAAAATTTCCCCTACAAAATGGGGTCACTTCTTGGGGAATTCCAGTTTACTGGCACCTCCAGGGCTCTGCAAAAACAACATGGCACCCAGAAAGTCCCTCTAAATCTGTACCCCAAAAGCTAAAAAGCACAGTGCTCCTTCCCTTCTGAGCAGCAGGCTGTGCCCGAGCAGCAGTTTATACCCACATATATAATTTTTTTGTCCCTCGGGATGGCCCACTTAATAGTTTTAGAAGTGCAGGTCTCTGACAACACAAAGTGGGTGCAATGTATTGGACACCAAAATGGCATATTTCTTTAAAAATTTCAATTTTTGGGAAGCATTTTTAGTCTCAAAATCATAATACCACTTGATACATTCCTTGACGGGTGTAGTTTCTAAAATGGGGTCACTTTTGAGGGGTTTCTATTGTATTGATACTTTAGGGGCTCAGCAAATGCGACATGGCACCTCAAAACTATTCCAGCAATATATGCCCTCCAAAATCCAAATAGCGCTCTTTCCATTCTGAGCCCCAACATGTACCCATGTAACTACTTGCAAAAATTAAAAATATGGCGCTAAATGGACGATTTATTGGAAAAAAAAGTAATTTTTTCATTTTCACATCTCAGTGGTAAAAAAATCTGTGAAACACCTGTAGGGTCTAAGTGCTCACTAAACCCCTTGATAAATTCCTTGAGGGGTCTAGTTTTCAAAATGGGGTCGTTTTGGGGGGTTTCCACTGTTCTAGCACTTCAGGGGCTCTCCAAATGCAACATGGTGCCTGAAACAGATTTCAGCTAAATTTGCCCTCCAAAATCCCAATAGCGATCCTTCAGCTCTGGACTTTACAGTGTGCCCATACATCACTTTACATCCACATGTGGGGCATTTCTGTAGTTGGGGCAAAGTGCTTGACAATTTGTGGGGTGCATTTTCTCTTTTAACACCTTGTGGAAATGCATAATTTGGGGTTAAAGCTACATTTTATATCAAAAAATGTCACTTTTCCTTTTGTTGGGCCTATTCTGTTACACTCCTGTAGGGTCAAAGGGCTCACTAAACCCCTTGGTAAATTCCTTGAGGGGTCTAGTTTCCAAAATGGGGTCACATTTTGGGGGTTTCCACTGTTTTGGCACATTGGGGGCTCTGCAAAAGGGACATGGTGCCTGAAAAGTATTCTAGCAAAATCTGGCCTACAAAATCCAATTAGCGCTCTATCCGTTCTGAGAGCGACCGTGTGCCCGTACATTAGGGTACCAGCACATATGGGGTATTGTCGTGTTCAGGAGAAATTGTGTAACAAAATGTGGGGTGCAGTTTCTCCTTTAACCCTTTGTGAAGATGGAAAATTTGGGGCTACAGTGACATTTTATTATAAAAAAAGTAATTTTTCATTTTCACATCTCAATGGTAAAAAAATCTGTGAAACACACGTAGGGTCAAAGTGCTCACTATACCCCTTGATAAATTCCTTGAGGGGTCTAGTTTCCAAAATGGGGTCACATTTTGGGGTTTTCCACTGTTTTGGCACCTTGGGGGCTTTCAATCGGGGCATGGCGCCTGAAAAATATTCTAGCAAAATCTGGCCTACAAAATCCAATTAGCGCTCCATCTGTTCTGAGAGCGACTGTGTGCCCGTACATTAGGGTACCAGCACATATGGGGTATTGTCGTGTTCGGGAGAAATTGTGTAACAAAATGTGGGGTGCAGTTTCTCCTTTAACCCTTAGTAAATTTGTAAGTTCTAGGGCTAAATGAATATATTAGTGACAGAAATTGAAAAATGTAAATTTGACCTCCATTTTGTTTTAATTGTTGTGAAATGCTGAAAGGGTTAAGAAACTTTCTAACTGCTGTTTTGGATTCTTTCAGGAGTGCAGTTTTTAGAATGGGGTGACTTTTGGGGGGTTTTATTAGAGAGGCCTTTCAAGTTCCCTTCAGAACTGAACTGGTCCCTTGAAAAATGTGTTTTGGAAATTTTCTTGAAAATTTGGAAAATTACTGCTTGACTTGTAAGCCTTATAATATCTGAAAAAATGAAAGGGTGATTAAAATTTGATTGCTACATAAATCAGAGACATTGTTAATTATATTTATGAAAAAATTCGGGTAGTATGACTTTCTGTTTGAAAGGCTTGCAATTTCAAAGTTTGAAAACTGCATTTTTTTCAAAATTTTCACCAAATTTCCTATTTTTTCATAATTAAAGACAAAACATATCGACGAAAATTTACTACTGACATGAAGTACAATGTGTTACGAAAAAACAATCTCAGAATCACTTGTGTAAGTTAAAGCGTCTCAAAGTTATCGCCATTTAAAGTGACACATGTCAGGTTTGAAAAAAGAGGCCTGGTCCTTAAGTCACTTTTGGGCTGTGTCTCTAAGGGGTTAAAGATTGTGCTGCCCTGTCTTTAGTTCAATACATATCTGTGTAGGATGTATGTTTACAACTTTATTTTACTGGCTATTTGTATTTACTGGCTATTTTTATTTTTCTACAGATATGACCTGTGTACAGTATAATCCTACTCCACCTGGCTCTACATATGTGACCCAGATTTTTGGTCATGCTTCTGAATTCAGTGTAGACATGACAAGCTCTTCAGCTACAAAATGTAACATTGAATTAAGCAGCTCCGAGATTACAGCTTCAGCAACAACATCTTTGCCAAGTTTTAGCACTTTTATTGAGGGATATTCTGGAAGCTACGAACTCAAGCCCTCCTGTCTGTACCAAATGCAAACACCTGGGCAGCGGCCACTGATAAAAATGGAAAGTAGCCATTTGGCCAGCTACCAAAGTTCAATTTCTCCACAAACACAAGATGTTATGCCTAGCACTTCAATGTATTTCAAATCATCACCTCCATCATCTGGATTTTCAACTCACCAATCACCCCAATGGGAAGAAGCACTCACCTTGTCAGGTACACATTCATGTATGACACCCAGCCACTTGATGGATGCCTCACATAAAACTGTTTCTCCTCGATTTCCAGTTTTTCATTTCAAGAATTCTACTTCACATACACCACTTCCTAACCCCTCAATGTGCTATGATTCTTCTAATAATATGTCAGGAAGTTCTCAAGGAGATGCAGCTCAAATACCAGTGGAATCCATACCGTTCAGTTTGCCAATCACAAAAGTGTCAAGTCTTGTGTTTTCCCCACTTTCAACTGGTCAAGCTATGAACATGGTAGGAGAGGGAAGTATTCCATCACCATCTAGTAGAAGTTCATCATCTGGGGAGGGAACTTGTGCAGTATGTGGAGATAATGCTGCCTGTCAACACTATGGTGTTAGAACGTGTGAAGGATGTAAAGGTTTCTTTAAGGTAAGATAACGTTTTATACTATGCATGCATTAGAAAGCTTGTATTGATACAATTGGGGGTGTGTATAGATAGATAGATAGATAGATAGATAGATAGATAGATAGATAGATAGATAGATAGATTACAACTAACTATTTAGTGTAAAATAGTTAATTCAGTCAAATACAAACATGTAGTATCTTTTTGACCTGAAACCTACAGAAATCGTGCCAAGATTGGAGGTTAGTTCATCTGGTGAAGACTCCATTGGCAATGACTTATGTGAGTTGAAAGCAATACGTAGCAACAAATCAGGGAATAGAACTGATAGTTAATCAGAAAAAACTTAAGGGCTGGCAGAGTTCATGCAATACAATAAACTAAGTAGAAAGGATCAAAGGCATGCAGCAGACAGATGTGTGCATTCTAAAATGGATAAAGCAATGGGCTCCTCTATTATAATATGTGGATGTGTCTAAGTAATCGTAAATGAATAATATGAAAAGGTTTCCGCCGTGTGAACAAAACCTTTCTTTAGTACATTACTTTCCGCTACTGATAGCTAATAGTTTGATAAATTAATAATCTGTAAATTATCTGTTGTTAGATTATAAGATTGTGCCATGGAGCCATTCCAAGGGTCCGTAAGTGGTAAACTTTGCACCTTCTTTTGTATGGATTGTTGGATAGTAGCCCCCAGTGGCGTAGTGTGTGTATTCTTAGGTTTAAGCCTTCTCCAAATTGTCCGCCATCTGTATCACTGGTCTCCAATAAAAAATCAATAGTACTGGAATCCTTAATAGAGATGAGCGAACACTAAAATGTTCGAGGTTCGAAATTCGATTCGAACAGCCGCTCACTGTTCGAGTGTTCGAATGGGTTTCGAACCCCATTATAGTCTATGGGGAACATAAACTCGTTAAGGGGGAAACCCAAATTCGTGTCTGGAGGGTCACCAAGTCCACTATGACACCCCAGGAAATGATACCAACACCCTGGAATGACACTGGGACAGCAGGGGAAGCATGTCTGGGGGCATAAAAGTCACTTTATTTCATGGAAATCCCTGTCAGTTTGCGATTTTCGCAAGCTAACTTTTCCCCATAGAAATGCATTGGCCAGTGCTGATTGGCCAGAGTACGGAACTCGACCAATCAGCGCTGGCTCTGCTGGAGGAGGCGGAGTCTAAGATAGCTCCACACCAGTCTCCATTCAGGTCCGACCTTAGACTCCGCCTCCTCCGGCAGAGCCAGCGCTGATTGGCCGAAGGCTGGCCAATGCATTCCTATGCGAATGCAGACTTAGCAGTGCTGAGTCAGTTTTGCTCAACTACACATCTGATGCACACTCGGCACTGCTACATCAGATGTAGCAATCTGATGTAGCAGAGCCGAGGGTGCACTAGAACCCCTGTGCAAACTCAGTTCACGCTAATAGAATGCATTGGCCAGCGCTGATTGGCCAATGCATTCTATTAGCCCGATGAAGTAGAGCTGAATGTGTGTGCTAAGCACACACATTCAGCACTGCTTCATCAAGCCAATACAATGCATTAGCCAGTGCTGATTGGCCAGAGTACGGAATTCGGCCAATCAGCGCTGGCCAATGCATTCTATTAGCCCGATGAAGTAGAGCTGAATGTGTGTGCTAAGCACACACATTCAGCACTGCTTCATCAAGCCAATACAATGCATTAGCCAGTGCTGATTGGCCAGAGTACGGAATTCGGCCAATCAGCGCTGGCTCTGCTGGAGGAGGCGGAGTCTAAGGTCGCTCCACACCAGTCTCCATTCAGGTCCGACCTTAGACTCCGCCTCCTCCGGCAGAGCCAGCGCTGATTGGCCGAAGGCTGGCCAATGCATTCCTATGCGAATGCAGACTTAGCAGTGCTGAGTCAGTTTTGCTCAACTACACATCTGATGCACACTCGGCACTGCTACATCAGATGTAGCAATCTGATGTAGCAGAGCCGAGGGTGCACTAGAACCCCTGTGCAAACTCAGTTCACGCTAATAGAATGCATTGGCCAGCGCTGATTGGCCAATGCATTCTATTAGCCCGATGAAGTAGAGCTGAATGTGTGTGCTAAGCACACACATTCAGCACTGCTTCATCAAGCCAATACAATGCATTAGCCAGTGCTGATTGGCCAGAGTACGGAATTCGGCCAATCAGCGCTGGCCAATGCATTCTATTAGCCCGATGAAGTAGAGCTGAATGTGTGTGCTAAGCACACACATTCAGCACTGCTTCATCAAGCCAATACAATGCATTAGCCAGTGCTGATTGGCCAGAGTACGGAATTCGGCCAATCAGCGCTGGCTCTGCTGGAGGAGGCGGAGTCTAAGGTCGCTCCACACCAGTCTCCATTCAGGTCCGACCTTAGACTCCGCCTCCTCCGGCAGAGCCAGCGCTGATTGGCCGAAGGCTGGCCAATGCATTCCTATGCGAATGCAGACTTAGCAGTGCTGAGTCAGTTTTGCTCAACTACACATCTGATGCACACTCGGCACTGCTACATCAGATGTAGCAATCTGATGTAGCAGAGCCGAGGGTGCACTAGAACCCCTGTGCAAACTCAGTTCACGCTAATAGAATGCATTGGCCAGCGCTGATTGGCCAATGCATTCTATTAGCCCGATGAAGTAGAGCTGAATGTGTGTGCTAAGCACACACATTCAGCACTGCTTCATCAAGCCAATACAATGCATTAGCCAGTGCTGATTGGCCAGAGTACGGAATTCGGCCAATCAGCGCTGGCCAATGCATTCTATTAGCCCGATGAAGTAGAGCTGAATGTGTGTGCTAAGCACACACATTCAGCTCTACTTCATCGGGCTAATAGAATGCATTGGCCAGCGCTGATTGGCCAGAGTACGGAACTCGACCAATCAGCGCTGGCTCTGCTGGAGGAGGCGGAGTCTAAGGTCGGACCTGAATGGAGACTGGTGTGGAGCGATCTTAGACTCCGCCTCCTCCAGCAGAGCCAGCGCTGATTGGCCGAATTCCGTACTCTGGCCAATCAGCACTGGCTAATGCATTGTATTGGCGTGATGAAGCAGTGCTGAATGTGTGTGCTTAGCACACACATTCAGCTCTACTTCATCGGGCTAATAGAATGCATTGGCCAGCGCTGATTGGCCGAATTCCGTACTCTGGCCAATCAGTGCTGGCCAATGCATTCTATTAGCTTGATGAAGCAGAGTGTGCACAAGGGTTCAAGCGCACCCTCGGCTCTGATGTAGGAGAGCCGAGGGTGCACTTGAACCCTTGTGCACCCTCAGCTCTGCTACATCAGAGCCGAGGGTGCGCTTGAACCCTTGTGCACACTCTGCTTCATCAAGCTAATAGAATGCATTGGCCAGCGCTGATTGGCCAATGTATTCTATTAGCCTGATGAAGTAGAGCTGAATGTGTGTGCTAAGCACACACATTCAGCTCTACTTCATCGGGCTAATAGAATGCATTGGCCAGCGCTGATTGGCCAGAGTACGGAACTCGACCAATCAGCGCTGGCTCTGCTGGAGGAGGCGGAGTCTAAGATCGCTCCACACCAGTCTCCATTCAGGTCCGACCTTAGACTCCGCCTCCTCCAGCAGAGCCAGCGCTGATTGGCCGAATTCCGTACTCTGGCCAATCAGCACTGGCTAATGCATTGTATTGGCTTGATGAAGCAGTGCTGAATGTGTGTGCTTAGCACACACATTCAGCTCTACTTCATCGGGCTAATAGAATGCATTGGCCAATCAGCGCTGGCCAATGCATTCTATTAGCGTGAACTGAGTTTGCACAGGGGTTCTAGTGCACCCTCGGCTCTGCTACATCAGATTGCTACATCTGATGTAGCAGTGCCGAGTGTGCATCAGATGTGTAGTTGAGCAAAACTGACTCAGCACTGCTAAGTCTCTGCATTCGCATAGGAATGCATTGGCCAGCCTTCGGCCAATCAGCGCTGGCTCTGCCGGAGGAGGCGGAGTCTAAGGTCGGACCTGAATGGAGACTGGTGTGGAGCGATCTTAGACTCCGCCTCCTCCAGCAGAGCCAGCGCTGATTGGTCGAGTTCCGTACTCTGGCCAATCAGCGCTGGCCAATGCATTCTATTAGCCCGATGAAGTAGAGCTGAATGTGTGTGCTTAGCACACACATTCAGCTCTACTTCATCAGGCTAATAGAATACATTGGCCAATCAGCGCTGGCCAATGCATTCTATTAGCTTGATGAAGCAGAGTGTGCACAAGGGTTCAAGCGCACCCTCGGCTCTGATGTAGCAGAGCTGAGGGTGCACAAGGGTTCAAGTGCACCCTCGGCTCTCCTACATCAGAGCCGAGGGTGCGCTTGAACCCTTGTGCAGCCTCGGCTCTGCTACATCAGAGCCGAGGGTGCGCTTGAACCCTTGTGCACACTCTGCTTCATCAAGCTAATAGAATGCATTGGCCAGCACTGATTGGCCAGAGTACGGAATTCGGCCAATCAGCGCTGGCCAATGCATCCCTATGGGAAAAAGTTTATCTCACAAAAATCACAATTACACACCCGATAGAGCCCCAAAAAGTTATTTTTAATAACATTCCCCCCTAAATAAAGGTTATCCCTAGCTATCCCTGCCTGTACAGCTATCCCTGTCTCATAGTCACAAAGTTCACATTCTCATATGACCCGGATTTGAAATCCACTATTCGTCTAAAATGGAGGTCACCTGATTTCGGCAGCCAATGACTTTTTCCAATTTTTTTCAATGCCCCCAGTGTCGTAGTTCCTGTCCCACCTCCCCTGCGCTGTTATTGGTGCAAAAAAGGCGCCAGGGAAGGTGGGAGGGGAATCGAATTTTGGCGCACTTTACCACGTGGTGTTCGATTCGATTCGAACATGGCGAACACCCTGATATCCGATCGAACATGTGTTCGATAGAACACTGTTCGCTCATCTCTAATCCTTAACTGTAAGCTGTTGCTTTGTTTGGGGCCTTGTTTAGACGGAGTACGTCTACGTGTATTGCCACTATGTTCCACTTATAGGCTTGTTTCTTGTCATAATCCTGTCTATCCCATTGAAATTTTTGTCTCTTTTTATTGATAATTTCAGTTTCATATTTATTTAGTATGTCTTTCAGTTTGTGCTGAATTGGTTTGACTAATTTATTTTTGGTTAAAAGAATTCAGTTAACTTGCCATATTTTTAATATGTTCCTTTGTGTGGATTAACAGTTTTTTATCGTGTTTAAGCCACTTATTAATGATAATGCTAGAGCATTGTGTCAGGTTTGCCTCCCAAATCTTTTTGAAGTTTGCATCTACTTCCCAGGCTGGAAATATTTGTACCCTTAACCCTCTAGAAAAAATAGATAATGTAGTATATTCTTCCAGACTTCTCTTTGTGTTGTTCTATTTTGCTTTTAGATTAGAAAACTTGGTATTTGAGATTGGGCTAAAGAGAACATGTCAGAACATTTAGTGGTCCATGTTTGCGGCTAACGTAGTAGAATCTGTGAATAGAGTTGGCAGAGCTGACATAGTAGGTGGAGAATGTGACAGCACCTCCTTCTCCCGCTTTTGCCTTCATTTCTAATGGTCATTAATAAGTTTACAATAAGGTGAAGAGCATTATTCTCTTCAGGTTTTCAGAATGTTGCCTCTAAAAGAAAAACATTTTTCCAGTCCAAAAGTGAAGAAACTTCTCCGCAGTATTTTTTTGTTTGTTTTTTTTTAATATGAAATGGCTTCACATAAAAAAGAACTTGTTTCTCGTCAGATCATTAAGACATCAGAGACAGTGGAGATGACCGCTGTAAAGCCAGAGAATAAAAGATTAGGTAGGGGAACCTCTAGGTGTTGCCTGTACACATAATGAACGGTGATGCTTTATTGGACTCTCCTTTAGAATTATTTTAGGAGAACTCACCCCGTTGTAGTAAACTTAACCAATTGTTCTTGAAAGTGGAAACAGAATTTCTAACTTTATTGATGTGATCAACCTGCGCTTTGGATAATTTGCCAGAATTCAGCTGTAAACTGCACAACACTGTCCAAGATGATATGTCTGTAGATCGTGTAGGCAAAAAATCCTATTAATATTATAAAGGTGAAAGTTTGTGAGTTTGGATGTTTGTGGGTTTGTGTGTTTGGATGTTTGGTTGTTTAGATGTTTGTTCCTCAATCACGCAAAACCCGCTCCACCGATTTGGCTGAAATTTTCCACAAACATAGTCACTACACTCGATTGCGCAATAGGCTACTTTTCATCACAATAGCGCACATACTTTTTTCCCAGGACCCCCACAAAACCCAAACTCACATCACTATTTCTGCAATCTCACACACTTTGCACCATAGCAAGCCACAAAATTCATATTACCCTCTACAGCAGAGGTCAGCAACCCCTGGCACACATGCCAAGAGTGGCACTCCTGCCATATTTCACTGGCACACCAGCAGCACAGGACCTGCAAGAGTTAAATGAAGTCCGTGCTCTGCTAGAGTTCAAGCATAAGGACACTCCCCTTTGAGAGGGGTGCAGGAAACCCAGGGGGTGGAGCTTAATCGCTCAGCAGGTCTCTGCCTGCTATAGTTGTCTGCATCCTGCAAACATTCCCCGAGGAGGAAAGGAAGCTGCGAGCAAAGTGAAACTGAAAAACACACAGGTACATAGGATTACTGTTCTCATTAATGTCAGGCATTTGGAGTTATTAGTTTAGTCTTAGTAACTCCATGTGCCTCACATTAATAGGAATAAACCCCATCATGTCCCTCATATTAACCCCTGTGTGCCCCATATAAGGGTTACTAATATGTGAGACATATGGAGGTACTAATAAAAAACCTCAATAATGAAGATACTTAACTATTACCTCCAAGTCTCTCACATATCAGTAACTCTTACACAAGGGTTAATGTGAGGGACATGATGGGGTTAATTGCTATTAATAAGAGGCACATGGCGTTACTAAACTGTCATGCACAGGGCCAGACTTTATGTGGCTGCTCAAGAGTATCCTGTGCCCAAAACGTACATGTACTGGCGGAAAATAACAAATCATACAATGTCGTATATTGAAGTATATTAACCTGAAATACCTCTGTCCCAAAGACACTATGTACAGTTTATACCAACACCGTATAACAGCTGAAATACAAATTATTCAACACAAAAGTCTCATGTGCTCTCAGAATTACAGCAAAAACAAGATACACAAGTTACATTTCATATCCCATACCTTATACACAGTACGAAAACCTTACCCGCGCCTGTATTTACCCACTTCTACAATCACCCCGGACGAAGTCGCGGGTACCAGCTAGTGTTGTATAAAAAGAACAATTGGACTACAAAGAGGAGACCTCAAAGAGGAACAAAGTGCCATTGCGGAAAAGTGGTATACTACTAAAAATATGGTAGTATTGTTATAAAGTGCATAGTGATAAGTCCAAGGGTAATCTGAGACTAGTACTCACTGAGCAAAATGGTAACAATGTTTTGAACTTTTGACTTTCAGGCTAAATATCTCACCATCCACTACAGCTTGAATTGTGAGACTACTATCATTATTTAGACAATCATCTTGGCTATCTCACACATAAATTTGACTGTCAATTATTTAGCATATGATTAGTTATGCAGAATCCTGTCATGTAACTGCATTGTTACTCTTAAAAATCTTAACTTTTATTATTTAACACTGCCTGAATATTTCTGGGCATGCTCTCGATCAGATTGAATCATATGTCAACCGAAATATGATCCCAGGTCTCTACATGTTCCCAATGATGGTGCATACTGGTTAACTCACTTGGGTATGATTACTGCTTTTTCATCAACTCTACCTACAAGTATTTAATTGTGTTGAGGTATGGGGACTAATCCAACACCTTTATTTTTTGTGATTCAGCCATTTCTTTGCTAATCTCTAGGTATGCTTTGGGTCCTGCTGGATCACTATGTCATCCTTATACCCATAGTGCTCAAGTGTACAAAGTAACTCATCTTAGAGGATACTCGCATATAGCTCAGCATTGAGACCACCATTGGTCCTGGTCAAGTTTCCAACTCCTTTGGCTTTGAAACAACCCCATATCTTTAGGCTTCATCCACCAAGGCAGTTCCTTCAATTCCTCAATCCGTTAGCCCCCTTTTCCCTTCTAGAACCATTTTCTCCCATCAGAGCCTAGTCTATTGACTTTCGTCCCATCACTCCAAGTCACTTGTTTCCAATCTTCTACTGATCACTTCTTTGCAAATTCGAGCCGACACTTCTTATAACAATATTGTAATTGAGGCTTCACCTTTTTTCTGACCATCATTCCAGACTTGTGTAACATGCGTTGCATAGTGCTCCACAGCCATGACTCCAATATTTTGCCTGGATGTCTTGGCTCTTGAATGGATGGACTTTATTTTGTATTCTTCCAACTGTCATGGTACTCGTGTTATGCAGTTTGGCAATTTTCTTGGCCAGGAGACCGCTATCGATGAGCTAGATGATGTTGTTTCTCTTTCATGAGAAATCTTCATGATTAAGGCCCCGTTACCACGGAGTAACGCGCCGCTCATTTGGACATGTATACACGTGTCAGAGCGAGGCGCTTCAAAACAGATCCCATTGACTTCAATGGGTGCCGGCTTACGCACGCTACACATTGTAATCAATGGGAGGCTTTATAACCCATTGATTTCAATGTGTAGTGCGCGTAAGACCAGCACCCATTGAAGTCAATGGGATCTGTTTTGAAGGCCCCCGCTCTGACACGTGTATACGTATCTAAATGAGCGACATGTTACTCCGTGGGAACAGAGCTTAATTCTTTATTTGAACCAGTGACCTTTCGCTTGGGAATCACAATAACACACTGAGCTATTCGGGAATGTGAGAGTAGGTTGCAATTTGTAGTATAGAAGAAGAAAAAGACTTCTCCACCACCAGCGGCAAAACAGTAACAATGCAGTTACATGACAGGAATCTCCATAACCAATAATATGCTAAATAGTTGCAAGTTACATTTATGTATATGATAGCCAAGATAATTGTCTTTAAAATTATGGTAGTCTTGCGCATCTATTGTTCATCACTGTAAGTTGCAATATTCCATGAGTTTTCTGATTCTCTTGTTCTGTGCACAATTAGAGCAAACTACCACAAAGTATTTCACATTGCAAGCCAAGAACGGCTACCAATAATGGTGGGAAACACAATACAGGAAGCATTAGATTGCCTATATACCATGAGGTCAGGGCCAATTGAGTACAGAAGATTCTTCGCTCCATTTGCACTTCCTTGTTAGATATAACTTATCCTTGACAGGTCAGTTCAGTCTTCTCAAAATTAATTTTCTTCAACATAGCATAGAGGTAACATGTATCCAGTGAATTGTAAGTCAGGAGAAAACATCAAAATATCATCCACACAAACATGGAAAATCTCAAGCTATTTCATCAATAAACTGCTGAAAGATAATTAAGGTGTTAAACTGAAACTGGAAGGGCATCACTCAATACCAAAAATGTCTATCATGAATATTAAAAGAAGGTTTGCATTAATTGCTCCTATGTTTGTTTTATTAAATTGTAAGTCACTCTGAGCTTCAATTTAATGAAGATATTTAGCCCTCAGATCCTATCCTATCCTAAAGTATAGGAATCAGAGGAAGTGGGTACTTATTTGTGGGTTTATTCATACCCAGTAGTCACTATATGGACACAGTGATCTATCTTTGTTCTCAACAAAGAAAAACTCCGCTTCTAAAGAAGATTTACAAATAAAGTTAGAATAAAACCTGCCATAAGGAGGAAAAAAGCAGTGGGGCAGTCATAACATTAATGTGGAGGTAAAGTTTGCTGCTTGTATACTGAAACCATCAATATAGTCAAAATATGGTTAGGCAATCCAGACAAACCTTGTACTACAGGCTATGAGGTGGATGGATTCCTGGCAAGCAAAATGTGGTCACAGTGTTTTCCCTTGCAGGTAATATGACTGGTGTTCTACTCCATGACCAGTGCAACTTCTGTAGCAATGGTAGTTCTAATAGAAGACCTTTGCAGAACATAGAAAGCAGGGTTGTGGAATCGGGACCACTTTTGGAAGACTTCAACTTTAAAATAAAATTAATACCATAATTATTTTTTATTTATTTATATATATATATATATATATTTATTATAATTATATTATACATTTTTTTTAATTCTGTAAATTAATTAGGTAGATTGTTGCATATTCAATCAACAGCTTTTTAATGCTGCTCTGGTTATAGATTCAGAATTTGAGCAGGAGTCGGACTCAGGCTGGAAAAATAGAGAATTTGGAGTTAATGCTTTGGCCTACCCACTCCACAGTCCGGATACCCTGTTTCTCCATAAACAAGCCCTAGTTTGATTTTGCAGGGTTTTTGGAGTAGTCTTGAAATATAAGCCCAACTCCAAATATAAGCTCTAGTTACAGTCAGTGCCTCATGCATTAGGATACAGAGGCGGAGAATAGGCATACCGTAGCTCCCAACCGTTCTTTACAAGTGTCCCACTACCTCCCGTTATGTCAGGTGCAAAATCTGCTTACCTGCTCCTGAGTTCCGCTCCCAAGTCCCACTTCCTGCATCCCGAGTGCCGCTTCATGGCTGATGCTATGCTGTGACCAAACGGCAGGTGTCACCCCTGCTGCTCCCACAGATGCAGTCACTCCACTACAGCACTTCCTCCTTAGCGTAAAGGAGAGCATAAAGGAAAGGAGATAGAGAGTGCACTGTGCCACTGCCACACAAAGTGTTTAGTGAGATTTTGTGTAAGACCCATTGACAATGCAGCATCAATTGTGAATGCAAGATAGGGTTATGGTTACTAACCCTAACTATTTTCCAAGATTTGCTTGGAGCGGATCAGAAAAGATTCTAATTCGATCTGGTGCCTGAAAAATAATACGTATCCTGAAAATAAGCCCTAGCCTTTTTTTCAGAGAAAAAAACATTATAAGAACCTGTCTTATTTTTGGAGAAGCACAGTAGAAAAAAAATCTACTCTTTGTGGTTTGTTTCTACATGTGGGTTAGAGGAACAAAGCAGAAGGCAGGGATAGCTGTGCCATTAACAGAAGCATTGAAGACAGGTCTTTCCAAAGGAGCTATTGGTATTGGTGATACTTAACCCCTTATGGACCAGGCCATTTTTTGGTTTCGCATTTTCGTTTTTCCCTCCTCACATTTCAAGAGCCATAACTTTTTCATTTTTCAGTTCACAGAGTCACATGATAGCTTATTGTTTGCGGGACAAATTGTACTTTGTAATGACACCATTCAATATGCTGTGCAATGTACTGGGAAGCTGGAAAAAAATTCAGAATGAGGCGCAATTGGAGAAAAAATGCATTTGCGCCATTTTCTTATGGGTTTAATTTTTACAGCATTCACTGTTTGGTACAAATGACATGTTACCTGTGTTCTACGTGTCAGTACAAACGCGGTGATACCAAATTTATATAGTATTTGAAATTTTTTGATACTTTTAAAAAAATGATAAACTTTGCAAAATAGAAAAAAAAATTTGTGTCATCATGTTCTAACACCTGTAACTTTTTCATATTTCCATGTATGGAGCTGGTTGTGGTGTCTTTTTATGCGGGACAAGATGACGTTTCTATTGATACCATTTGGGGAAAGATCCGATGGTTTGATCACTTTTTATTCAATTTTTTATAGGAGGCAAAGTGTTGAAAAAAACGCTTTTTGGCTGTTTTTATTTTTTTTGCCGCTACGCCGTTCGCAGTACGGGATAAATGTTTTAATATTCTAATAGTTCAGGCATTTTGGAGCGCAGGGATACCTAATATGTTTATGTTTAATGTTCTTTAATTACTTTTATAGCTGATCTAGGGAAAGGGGGGTGATTTGAACTTTTATATTTTTTTTATTTTTTTAATACTTTTAAAAACTTTTTTTTTTCTTCTGTTACATTTATGATCAGACCCCTTAGGTACCTTGAAACCTAGGGAGTCTGATCGCTCATACTATTCACTGCAATACTACAGTATTGCAGTGAATAGGAAAATCGCAGCACTTCTATTAGACGATGCCTCTGGCATCGTCTAATAGATCTAGTGCAGAGACAAGCCTGGAAGCCTTCAATAGGCTTCCGGCTGTCATAGCAACCGATCACCGCCCTCTTGTGACGTTCAGGAGGGCGGCGATCGGGGAAACATGGCGGCGCCCATGCCGCCGGCGCCGTTTACACACTGCGGTCACTTTTGACCGCAGTGTGTAAAGGGTTAACAGCAGCGATCGGCTCGGGCACCGACCGCTGCTGTTAGTGGCAGGTCCTGGCTGTATTATACAGCCGGCATCTGCCGTGTATGGAGCGAGCTCAGCGTGTGAGCTCGCTCCATACATCCCCATGCGACCCATGACGTACAGTTACGTCAAGGGTCGCTAAGGGGTTAAAGACTAAATACTGATTCAAAAAATTCCCAGCAGATCCAGAATCCGGGTTCAGGAAAACCTCAGGTAACAGGAATCAAGAATTTTTTTAGGTGGAATAGTTTTCGCCTAAGAAAGCTCCTACTAGCCTTAGATGCTGGAGTTTCCCCAGTTTATAGAACAGTCAGAGGGAAAGTGAGACCTTTCTAAAAAAAAAAAAAAAAAAAAAAAAAAAATTCTGCCCTGAAAACCCTGTTAAGGGTGCATTCACACTAAGTATACGCTGAGCTGATTCTGAACGTAAAACAGGTTCAGAATCAGCGTGTACAAAGATCCCATTCATTTCAATGGGAGCCGGCATATGTGCGCACCCCATTGAAATGATTGGGCTGCTTTTTTCCCTATGGTTTCAATGTGATACGATCGTATCACATTGAAACCAATAGGGAAAAAAGCACGTATGCCGGCTCCCATTGAAATGAATGGGATCTGCTTTGTACGCGCTGATTCTGAACGTGTTTTACGTTCAGAATCAGCTCAACGTATACTTGGTGTGAATGCACCTTTAGACAGGGGCCCCACGTGACGTAAACGCCGCGATTTGCCCGCAGCAGAGACGCTGCAGGAGAAATCGCGGTGTTCTACAGTGCAGGCAAAGTGGATGGGATTCATGTGAATCCCATCCCCACTTTGCGGAAAAGATCGCAGCGCGGACGCCAGCGGCTTTCCCGTAGATATAATGTTAAGAGAAAATCTGCAGAGGAAAACTCTGTGAACTTTCTCTTAAAAGTGCTGCGGAAAGAACCGCAATGCGTTCACGCAGTGTTTTCTGGCTTCTTAGTTAGTTATCCTGGGTACATTAATTTAGTTTCAAGCTGTGCAAAGTATATTGGGTACTTCTCCTAGGATTGGGGGTATTTTGGGGATCCAGTTCTGGTTGAATTTTCCCTTGTAAATTGTAAGCCTGCGGTGTAATCTATTGTACACTCAGACAGCTTGTACAGTTCCCTTCCCAGAGATGTAGTGCTTTGTGGAGGGGTTGTGTCACATTGTACAAGGTGTAATTTTTGTAATTTGGTGATGTAATCAAGGCTTATTTTTTGCGGAATGAGATGCATTTTTACAAAATTTTATTAACTCTTTATAGAGAGGATAAAAAACATCAATACTGGTATTGCTTTTTAACATTTAAAATGTTTTGCTGTTCATCATACAGTATAAGTAATGTTATCTTTATTCTATTGGCCGGTGCAATTTCGAAAATAACTAATTTAGTTTTGTTATGTGTTACTAGTTTTGAAGAATTAAAACTCATTTGGGTAAAAAAATCTGCTGTATTTGGTTCACCGTGACTTTTTGATCATTTGTTTATTCCATATTTTGTGAGATAGCAAAAAAGCCTCTGTTCCATACCGCATTTAACCATATTGGATAAATAATGGTTCAGTTTTATTATACTGTTTGTTACGAATACTACAAAAGCAAATATGTATATTTTATTATTTTTTATTTTTTGAACATGGATTCAGGACTTTTTCTTCTAATTACAAAAGTAAACAAACTTGTTGGAAGATGGCGTCCATCATTTTGTTCACATTAGTGTCAATGGAAATGGACACAGACTCAGTTTCTTCTCTGCAACAGTTGATGTAATTTGACTTACTCCGCAGTGTTTGCGCATGCATAGTTTTGTAACCAGTTGCTATTTTAATATCAGTCCTCTTTGATGTACATGCAGGTTTGTTTTTCTTCTTATCTTTTTTTGTTGACACTTTAGGAACAAGGTTTTGGTTAATTTAGTATATTTAGGGGAGTGCTATATTTAATTTTATTGTTTTCCGCATGCATGGTTTATACTAGGTTTGCTCTTTCTCTGGGCCTGTGTTCAGCACGCATCTTCTATACGACCCCAATGGAAATATATGCGCATCTTTTCAGAATTTTGCCCACTTCCTGCCCCTGGGCTTATGATGCAGAATACTTGTATATTACATGTGATCCTGATGCTCTATTGTAATTGGATTCTGAATTACTGTTGCTTGCAAAATTAATACCCCTTGACCTTTTTCACATTTTGTAACCTTACAATCAAAAACTTAAATGTATTTTCATGATAGACAATACCCAAAGTAGCAGATAATTGTGAAGTGGAACGAAAATGATACATAGTTTTCTCTCCTTGCTCGATCTGTCAGTTTAGGTGGATGGCCATATCTTGGTAGGTTTGCAGTTGTAGAATTCTTTTTCCATTTTTGGATGATGGATTGAACAGTTTTTCTTGGGATGCTCAAAGCTTGGGCTATGCTTTTATAAAATATACCTGCTTTAACCACTTCGGGACCGCCCATAGACTATAAACGTCCAGGAAGTGGTTGCCTAGTTCTGACAGGACGTACCGTACGTCCAATCAGAACACAGCAGCTGCATGGAGATCGTGCAGCTACTGAAGCTGGGAGCCGGCTGTAACTTCAGACGGAGCTCCCAGAGAGATGGCAGGGAAGGTTTATTCCCTTCCCTGCCTTCTTGATCTCAATGAGCGCTGTATACACGGCTATTGGCACCGCCATGATGCGGTCGCCCTCTGACCTGGAGGTCACGTGATCCACCGGGCTCAGTGCCTTACAAGAGCTGCTGGGTCCTACAGGACCCAGATCAGCTCTGTAAGTGTAAAGAACAGTGTGCAGGAGACTCCTGCAACTGAGGCCAAATGTAGCAGCCTCAGTTATAGGGGAAATCAGCCTCCCTAACAAAAAAAAAAAAGTGATCAGATGTCCCCAAAGGTCTCTTATGACCTTATGGGGACACAATCTGAAAAAAAATGAAAATAAAATATAATAAAAAAGTTAAAAAAAAGAAAAGAAAATAATTTTTAAAAAATAAAATATTATGCTAATAAAATGCCTTTGTTAAAGGTTGTAGCCCCACCCACGACGACACCATACAAAATAAAAATTACCGTAACGGAGAGGAAAAACTATTTTATAAAGTTTTTCAGTAGCACTTTGTGTTATTAAATAAAAAAAATAATAATAACGTGAAAACCAGACATAATTTCCCTCCTAACAAGCCACTGAGGCTTTCATGGAAGAGATGTATTTATTTAGAGACTAAATTACACACAGCTGAACTCTATTAACTAATTAAATGACTTCTGAAGTGCGAAAATCCAGTGCGATTGTGCGCACTGGATTTTATTTAGGGGTATCAGTGTATAGAGGGATGAATACTTTTGCACATCACAATTTTCAGATTTTCGTTTGATTAAAATTTTGAAAAATATGTATAATTTTCATTCCATTTCACAATTATGTGCTACTTTGTGTTGATCTATCACTTAAAAGTTAAGTTTGTGGTTTTAAGGTGACAAAATGTGAAAAAGTTCAAGGAGTATGCATACACACACTTCTGACACTTCTTCCTGACGAAGCCGTTGTGGCGAAACGTTTGTTGGGGCACTCTCATTGTGATTGGTCAGTATCTCACTATATTAAGTTATGTATTTATTTTACGTGGTTTTGAGAGTCTGTCTGGGCACTTTAGGCATTCACCTCATTGCATGTTTGTTTGGCAGCTTACATACAGTCCTATGAAAAAGTTTGGGCACCCCTATTAATCTTAATCATTTTTTGTTCTAAATATTTTGGTGTTTGCAACAGCCATTTCAGTTTGATATATCTAATAACTGATGGACACAGTAATATTTCAGGATTGAAATGAGGTTTATTGTACTAACAGAAAATGTGCAATATGCATGAAACCAAAATTTGACCGGTGCAAAAGTATGGGCACCCTTATCATTTTATTGATTTGAATTCCCCTAACTACTTTTTACTGACTTACTGAAGCACAAAATTGGTTTTGTAACCTCAGTGAGCTTTGAACTTCATAGCCAGATGTATCCAACCATAAGAAAAGGTATTTAAGGTGGCCAATTGCAAGTTGATCTCCTATTTGAATCTCCTCTGAAGAGTGGCATCATGGGCTACTCAAAACAACTCTCAAATGATCTGAAAACAAAGATTGTTCAACATAGTTGTTCAGGGGAAGGATACAAAAAGTTGTCTCAGAGATTTAACCTGTCAGTTTCCACTGTGAGGAACATAGTAAGGAAATGGAAGACCACAGGGACAGTTCTTGTTAAGCCCAGAAGTGGCAGGCCAAGAAAAATATCAGAAAGGCAGAGAAGAAGAATGGTGAGAACAGTCAAGGACAATCCACAGACCACCTCCAAAGAGCTGCAGCATCATCTTGCTGCAGATGGTGTCACTGTGCATCGGTCAACTATACAGCGCACTTTGCACAAATAGAAGCTGTATGGGAGAGTGATGAGAAAGAAGCCGTTTCTGCACGTACGCCACAAATAGAGTTGCCTGAGGTATGAAAAAGCACATTTGGACAAGGCAGCTTCATTTTGGAAACAAAAATTGAGTTGTTTGGTTATAAAAAAAAGGCGTTATGCATGGCGTCCAAAAAGAAACAGCATTCCAAGAAAAACACATGCTACCCACTGTAAAATTTGGTGGTGGTTCCATCATGCTTTGGGGCTGTGTGGCCAATGCCGGCATCGGGAATCTTGTTAAAGTTGAGAGTCGCATGGATTCCACTCAGTATCAGCAGATTCTTGAGAATAATGTTCAAGAATCAGTGACAAAGTTGAAGTTACGCCGGGGATGGATATTTCAGCAAGACAATGATCCAAAACACCGCTCCAAATCCTCAGGCATTCATGCAGAGGAACAATTACAATGTTCTGGAATGGCCATCCCAGTCCCCAGACCGGAATATCATTGAACATCTGTGGGATGATTTGAAGCGGGCTGTCCATGCTCGGCGACCATCTAACTTAACTGAACTTGAATTGTTTGTCCAAAATACCTTTATCCAGGATCCAGGAACTGATTAAAAGCTACAGGAAGCGACTAGAGGCTGTTATCTCTGCAAAAGGAGGATCCACTAAATATTAATGTCACTTTTCTGTTGAGGTGCCCATAATTTTGCACCGGTCAAATTTTGGTTTAATGCATATTGCACATTTTCTGTTAGTACAATAAACCTCATTTCAATCCTGAAATATTACTGTGTCCATCAGTTATTAGATATATCAAACTGAAATGGCTGTTATAAACACCAAAATATTTAGAACTAAAAATGATTAAGATTAATAGGGGTGCCCAAACTTTTTCATAGGACTGTATATTTGTTCACGTATATTGGGGGAATAGGTATATAATGAATGAAAAAAAATAATTCCAAAGTGCTTCTTTAAGTCTGCTGGTCCCCTTTCTGATAAGCTGCCATGTTTTTCCCCCCTCCAATTCTAGTGCACATAAGCCAGAAAGTTTAGGAAGACAGAGTTGGGTTTAGACTGCAGTTTTTGTTTGTACGGTGAGTGGGGCTATTTTGTTCAAAGAAATCCCTTTAGTAAAGACAACAAATAAATGAAATAGATACGATAACAGTGTCAATAGTAGTACCAGCAGTAATAACAGTGCCAGCATTTGTAGTACCAATAGCGCCAAGAGTAGCATTAATGGTAATGAACTGTTGTGTATACACAGTGACACCAGATGGCTGTATTTACTAATTTACAGTGAAAACAATACAGACCAGTACAGCTCCATTAACTTTTGCCAAACTGCTGAATAGCAAATATATGTAGATATGCTTATGCCAACATATTCTGTAGCACAGTCACTGTCCCATATATGGCTCCCAATCCTAATTTCATATCAGTATGTCTTTGAAGTGTGGGAGAAAACTAGAGTAAATGGAGAAAACCCACCGAAACTCCTTACAGATTTTGTCCTTGGTAGGACTCTAGCGCTGCATGGCAACAGTGCTAAATGAACCAGCATCCTGCATTACTACCGTGTTTCTCCGAAAATAAGACCGTGTCTTATATTATTTTTTTTCTCTGAAAAAAAGGGCTAGGACTTATTTTCAGGGTAGGTCTTATTTTGCAGGCACCAGGGCAAATCACAATCTTTTCTGATTCCGTCCAGACGACTCTAGTAAAATGGTTAGGGTTAGTTCACAATTGATTGTGCGGTGTCAGTGGAAACGAGCAAGAGTAGCACATGATGTCTGGTCACATACATCAGTGTCATCACATGACATAACCTAGTGCTTGAGGGGCTGACTATACCTAGGGCTTATTTTTGGAGTAGAACTTATATTTTAAGCCTACTCCAACAATCCTGCAAAAAAAGGTAGAGCTTTTATATATATATATATATATCATACCATATTTGCTTTTCAGGGTCAGATAATGTTGTAATAGGAACTACTGAATAATAAATGAAGTAGCTGGGTAATTACCAAGTAAAGCAGTAATATGGAATGCTGATACTAAATATACTATATAAATTCCTCTGTCTACTCCCAAATCATGCCAAAGCTTGTTAGATTTGCCTTTCAGGCTGCGATAGGGAATACTGAATACTATATCTATATAAATCTCACCCCTTTGCTATATAATTGTCCCATACCATGTCAGATCTGTTTGTTAGGGTCCGGTGAAAGCTGCAAAGCATACATGGTAATGCTATAATAGGAACTGCTGAATACTAAGTATAGTAATAAAAAAAATCTTCCTTATTGTTCCAAAATAGTGCCAGAGTTTGCCAGATCTGCCTTTCAGAGTCCTGGAAAGGTGGGTGACATACCATATGGAGCTGTGATAGTGATGCTCAATACTAAATGTACTTAAATATATCCTCCTGCTGGTTACCAAAGCTTGCTAGATTTACCTTTCAGGGTTCTGGGAAAGCCGGGTCACTTACCAGACAATTATGTAATAGAGGCTGCCAAGTACTTAATATACCTAATAAGTTCTAGCTCCATAATTGTTCAATACATTTCTAGACATTCCTTTCTAGTTCCCAAGAAAGCTGGATAACTGGCTATGGTAAGTGTAATAGAGACCACTTATTCAAAATTTACCTAAATAAACCCCCACCCTCTATTGTGCTGTGTCATTTTAAATTTCCTTTTCAGGATCCTTGGAAAGCTTGGTAGTATATGACATATTGCTGTTATAGGGACTGTTGACAAAAAGATACATTACAGAGAAATAGTCACTTCACACAATGGGACTGAGAGCCCTGCTCGCAAGAGCTTACAATCTATGAGGTAGAGGGGGTGACACAAGAGGTAGCAGGGGCAGCACCAGAGGTAGCATTGCTTATGCAGTGATTGGACAATTTTGTAATAGAGGTTACTGTCATTACACAAACATAAAACTGTATGAACCATCACTAGTCATGTCCTTTAACCCCTTAACAACCGGCCCATAGTAAAATTACGTCGGCACTGACAGGTCCTTCCTGACTGCCCTATTGTAAAATTACGTTGGGCAGTCAGGGAAAGATTCCCCGTCAGTGTCGACGTATTGGGAGCAGATCTTACCTGTATCTGACAGCTAAGACCTGCTCCATAACACCCCCATTGGAGGGGTCTCCGATGGTTTTTTTTTAACCCCTTCAGTTCCGTGATCAAACATGATCACGGAACTGAAGCGGTTCCGTAATGGTGCCTGCATTATCGGCACCCCCTGCGGCGATATGCAAAACATGCAGTCTGGAGTCTGGCCAGTGACCCCAGGCTGCCTGAGTCCCCCGTTACCTGGTTGATCCTGCCGGGTACTAAAGGAAGCCAAGCGATGCCTCTGCATCGCTTGGCTTCCTGTTACAGACTGGAGACACGTGCAGCCTGTGTCTCCAGCCTGAAACATTGATTCAGAAATGAAATCATTGCTGAATCAAGTGTCCTAAAAGGGACACATAAAAAAGTGGAAAAAAAAGTGAAAAATAAATTAATAAAGTGTTTGAAAAAAATGAATAAAGTTATAAAGCCCCAAAAATCCCCTTTTTTCTATAGAAAATGAGTTATGTAAAAAAAAAAAAAAAAAAAACCCTAAAAATTAATAAAAATCGCCGCGCCTGTAATAATCTGTACAATAAAACTGAAATAATATTTAATGTATATGGTGAACGTTGGGAAAAAAGCTGGAAAAAACCCGCCAGAACTAGTGATTTTTCGCCATCTCATCTTAGAAAATATATTCCATAAAAAGTGATCAAAAAGTCAAATACACCCCACAACAGTACCAATAAAAAGCACAGGTTGTCCCGCAAAAAATAAACCCCCAACCAATACTGTCAAGTGAAAAATAAAAATGTTACGCCTCTCAGAAGATGGCGATGCAAAAAACACTGATTTATGTCCCCAAATGTGTTTTTGTTCTGTAGAATTAGTATTGCATAAGAAATAATATAAATGAGGTATCGCCGTAACCGTACCGACCCGCAGAATAAAGGTCACATGTTACTTATACTGTATGCTGCATGGCGAAAAATTTAAAAGGTAAAACTCAATGCCAGATTTTATTTTATTTTTTTTTAAATCCAGCAAATAAAGAGCTAATAAAATGTATTCAATAAATTGTAGGCACCCAAAGATGGTGTCATTACAAAATACTTCGCATCCCACAAACAGCAAGCCCTTATATGGCCACGTCACCAGAAAAATAAAGAAAATATAGCATCTAGCAATGTGAAGACAAAATCCCGCAAAAATCGCCAAATTATTAGAATACAACTGGCTGCGGCAGGAAGGGAATGTATAAGCTGTGCGAGCGGATATCGGGGACAAGCCAGATTTAGAGCTTATGAGGGAACAGACACCAGAAATGACCCCCAAAGTGACTCCCCCAATCATAGGAGCTACTGGAACATAGTATGGAATTTGGTGTTTGCAATGTCTTCCGCAACGCTTATATATTCCCTCTTCGCCATCTGCTGTGCAGTCACGTCTGGGATACTAATACTCATTACACCACCTGAGAAATTCTTTGAGGGGTGCAGTTTTCAAAATGGGGTCACTCCTTTGGGGAATCCACTTTTCTGGTACTTTACAGGCTCTACAAACATGACATGGCATCCAGACATCTGAATCTGTACTCCAAAAGCCGCATAGTGCTCCTTCCCTTTTGTGCCCTGCTGTGCGCCCAAACTGCAGTTTATGCCACATGTATGACACATGTATGACACTGGTGTACCCAGGATAACATAGGTAATGTCATATTGGGTTTTTGGAGCACAGACGGTTTGTTTTTTGGATACCATGACACTTTTGCAGAGCTGAAACGCCAGTAAAGTGTAATCCCCTGATATGAGACCTTATTTTGGAAACTACACCCCTGAAGGATTTATCCAGGGGTACAGAGAGCATTTTTAACCCCCAAGTGTTGCTATAACTTATTATCCATAAATGAATATGAAGCTGATTGTGAAAGATGAAAATGACCATTTTTCCAGGAATATGTCATTTCTGTGCGTAATATGTTGTGCCCGCCTTGTATCAGAGATGAACGCTCTCAAAGCTGTTGTGCCCGGGATACCCGCTTAACAGTTTTTGGAGTGTGTATCTCTGCTGACATAAGTTGGGCACAACATATCGGGCACTAAAATGGCGAATCTCTGGAAAAATTTAATTTTTAACTTCTCATTACCAGCTGCGATTTCATTTCTGGAAACTAAATAAATGCAACACTCAGGGGTTAAAAACGCTCGCTACACCACCTGATAAATCCCATCTGTGGCCTAGTGTCCAAAATGCGGTGACATGTTTGCGGATTCCACTTTATTGGCAATTCAGGGGCTTTGCAAAAGTGACGTCCAAACGCCAAACTGCGCTCCAAAAATCAAAATAGTGCTCCTACCCTTCTGTGCCTGGCTGTGCCCAAACAGCTGATTCTACCCACATATGGCATTAAGTCCGTTATCCAGGGTACACCAGTGTCATACATGTGGGCATACACCGCCTTTTGGGTACACAGCAGGGCGCAGTTGTGAAGGAGCGATATGTGCTTTTGGAGTGCAGATTTAGATTGTTGATGATTGGACACCATGTCACATTTGCAGAGACCCTAAAATTGCCTCTACAAAATGGGGTCACTTCTTGGCGAATTCCAGTTTACTGGCACCTCCAGGGCTCTGCAAAAACATCATGGCGCCCAGAGGGTCCCTCTAAATCTGTACCCCAAAAGCTAAAAAGCGCAGTGTGCCCAAGCAGCAGTTTACACCCAAATACATAATTTTTTGCCCCTCGGGATGGCCCCTTAATAGTTTTAGGAGTGCAGGTCTCTGCCAACACAAAGTTGGTGCAACGTATTGGGCACCGAAACAGCATATTCCTTTAAAAGTTTAAATTTTAATTTCGTACATTAATTTTTGGGAAGCATTTTTAGGCTCAAAATGATAATACGCCTTGATACATTCTTTGATGGGTGTAGTTTTTAAAAAGGGGTCACATTTGAGGGGTTTCCATTGTATTGATACTTTTGGAGCTCAGCTAATGCGACATGGCATCTGAAAACTATTCCAGCAAAATCCACCCTCCAAAACCCAAATAGCGCTCTTTCAT
Organism: Leptodactylus fuscus; assembly: GCF_031893055.1. Lineage (NCBI taxonomy): Eukaryota > Metazoa > Chordata > Amphibia > Anura > Leptodactylidae > Leptodactylus > Leptodactylus fuscus. Next base: position 134,909,302 of record NC_134268.1, on the reverse strand, counting down.
TCTGAGCCCCACCATGTTCCCATACAGCAGATTTTGACCACATATGGGGTATTGCCGTGTTCAGGAGAAATTGTGTAACAAACTGTGGGGGGGGGGGACCTTTTTCTCTTTTAGCCCCTTGTGAAAATGAAAACTTTGGGGATAAAGTGAAATTTTTGTAATTTTTAACCTACACATCCCAAGGTTAGTAAAATCTGTGAAACAGCTATATAGGGTCAAAATACTCACTATACCCCTCAATGAATACCTTAAGGGGTCTAGTTTATATAATTGTGTCATTTATGGGGGTTTTCAATTGTTTTGGTAACTCAAATCTTGTTTGAATGTGCAATGGGCCTAAAATATATGCAAGCAAAATTTGTGTCTTGAAATCCAGTTGGCCCTCCCTACCTCTTGGGCCCTACTGTATGTGCGTACATAGGACTAAGGCCACAAAGTGTACAGTTTTTAACACGGAAGAAGTGGGGTGATATATTTTGGGGTGCGTTTCTTCTTTTTGATGTGTTGTGTGCAAAATGACTTGTGTCCTTTAAAATGACACATATTTGAAGAAAATGAAAATGTAATTTTTTTCATCAGTTGTAATGATTCTTGAAAAACAATATTTGTTTGAGCAAAATGCTCACTAAACCCCTCAAAGATACCTGAAGGGGTCTAGTTTTACAAATCTGGTCATTTAATGAGAGTTTCTGTCATTATGCCACCTATTCCTGTCTGCAGACATAGCTTGGTACAGAAAAAAAATCACATACTCAAAATTTCCTAAATTTGCTTATAAACTTGATAAACTTGTAAATTGTCTAAGTTACTCAAATATGCTAAAATTATTTCAAATATGCTTGAAACACAAAAGGAACATTTGGAAATATATAACTACTAACTTTATTGCCCTGTATTATTGTGTATATGTGAGATATCGCAGCTAAAAATGGAAAACATTGAAAAATTTTCAATATTTTCAGCATTTGCGAGTTTTTTAATAAATTTACACAAGTTATATCAGTCTAATTTTACTTTCTCAATAAATTACAACATGTCACGAAAAAACAATATCAGAATCGCTTGCATGCATAATACTGTTACAGAATTATTCACTGATAAAGTCACACAGTGCAAATTTCCAAAATTTGGCTTGGTCATTAAGGTCCAAAACAGGCCAGTCTCTAAGGGGTTAACATGCAGATGGTACCTGGACATATAAAGTTAGTTAAAAAACGGCATCATATCGTGTGGGTGAATGTGGGAGCGTGAACAGAGAAGGGTTAATTTTAGGGATTCTAGTTACAGTACAGAAGGGTTTACATTAGGAATTGTGATAGGCCTGTCTGAAAAGATGTGTCTTTAATTTGCACTTGAAGCTGTAGAAATTGGGAATTAATCTGATTGTCCGGGATAGAGCATTCCAGAGAAGTGGTGCAACTCGGGAAAAGTCTTGTATACAAACGTGGAAGGTTCTGATAATAGAGGATGTTAGTCTAGATATACCGAAAAAAAGCCCCCTCCTTGCTCTGTAATTGTTCCTTAATGTGACAGATGTACATTTTTGGGTACTGGAAAAGCTGGATAACATACCAGTTAGTGCTGTAATAGGGACTGCTGAATACTAAATATACTCAGGTAAACCCTACTCCTTGCTGCATAATCATTCCTTAACTAGACAGATGTATGTTTCAGGGTTCCAGGAAAGCTGGGCAACATACCAGTTAGTGTTATACCAAATTAAAATCTGCCTTTATAAACCCTATTTTGTTATTATAAAGCTAGCTAGTTTTGTCCTTCATGAATCTGGGAAATCTGGGTGGTTTGCACAAAATAGATGAGAACAACAAAGCTTAGCATAGACAGATTTGAAGTTCTTCTTGATACTGCAAGAGAAATTAATACTGGCTGTCATGTTCCCTTGATGATTACGGCTCTTGGGGTCCCACTAGCCAGACATCCTGATCAACTCTTTGGGATCTTTCCAATCTTTCAGCTCCACCTTAAAACATCCACTTGACAGTAGGGAAACTATTTAATATATCAGGCACCAGAAAATTAACAACATTGATTTCTTGAGTGGTGTGGGGCAAGATTTTTGTCTCTGTACTGTCAAGTAGGTGGAGCAAAACTGGAGCAGGCAAAGGGGTGTGTTTCAGGATTCCTTGTAGTTTTTAGCATCTGTTAATAGACAACCCTCAACTGACTCCAGAATGGGAATTTTTGATCTTGCCCCTACCCTTCTGAAGAAACATAGTTAGTTTTGGTGTTTGATATGTTATGTAAATGAAGTCTGTCAACAGGAAAAGTGGTATTAGTGGTAGACTAATGACAGCACCTTGTAGGGTGGCTTCCACTCTTTCCAAAGATGCCTTTCTTATCCTGCATTGCATCTTCATTTTCATGAAAATCAGTGTTTTATTCTCATCCAGAGTAGTTGAAAAGGGCTTTAGGGGCGTGTCTTCTGCTTAGGCTTCACTCTCTGCTGCAGATACTGTGTTTCCCCAAAAGTAGGTCATGCCCTGAAAGTAAGGCATGGGGGGGGGGTGTTGAATTGAATTGAATAATATAAGGCACCCCAAAAAAATAAGGCATGCCCAAAAATCATTGCAGCCGGCTGAACACTGTGCGATGTGCTCCGTGTGCACAGGAAAGTCGGCTGCTGCCTCTGCTGTTGTATCCATTGTCCCTGCTGCTATAGGATGAGCTGGGAGATGCCTGCTGTGCATATTCTGTGAGGAATCAGCTCTCCCAGCTCATCCCAGAGGCAGCAGCCGGCATACAGCAGAAGCAACCGCCGGAAGCTTCGCTAAGCCACACCCACCGCTGACGAACAGCAGCACCAGCGTTACTATGAAGATGGGGAAGGTAAGTAGTATACCTCTCCCCCTCCCCTACACTACCTACAACCGGCAGTCATGCCGACGCTCCGCTAAGGAAGTGCCGGCATGACTGACGGTTGTTATAAGACGTCCCCCGAAAATAAGACAGGTCCTATATTTAGGACGACAATATAATATAAGACACTGTCTTATTTTCTGGGAAACACGGTAACCAGCCTTGGCAGGAAAGGACACGCCCTAAAGCCCCTTTTAACTAATTTGCATAAGAATAAAATGCTGCTTTTCATGAAAATGAAGCTGCTTAGAAGAATTAGAAAGGCATCTTTGGAAAGTGTAGAAGCCGCCCTACAAGGTACTGTCATTAGTTTCATACAGACGTAGTTGCTTACAGACTCCCTTTAATTTCTGTAATGTCAGACGGGCAGTGTCAGGCAGGGGCCATGATTCAGAGCTCCAATTAGAGGCAACCATTGTCAGTGCTCAGAAACACACCCTTTGTCTGCTGCAGCCTGACATCGCCCTCTTGACAAAGAAGAGCCTAAATAGTAGATCAGGCACCAAAAATAACAGAATTAATTGCTTGGAAACAGTTTCAGGCTGAAGAAAAAAAGTCCAACTATGCTAGAATCAGTATAGCAGCACCTATTAAAGACGTAAAGAGCTGGACTTTTAGAAGGTGGTGAAGGTCCTTTTTAAGATAAATTATTTAGAATTTGAGCTAAGGCCCCACGTAGCGTCCTGCAGCAAAAAAGCGCTGCAGGAAAAACCACGGCAGCAACGCGTTGCCTTTTTTCCCATAGCGCTTTTCACAAAAAGTGAAACTTCCTGTTTCAATTATACCTATAGAAAAACCGCCAGAGTTTCCATAGGTATAATTGACATGCTACCATCTCCAAAACCATAATGATTATGGAAATCGCAGCATGTTTGCTGTGTGTATTTTTCCACAAAGGGAGGATGGGATTTTCTAGAATCCCATCCACTTTACTGTGACTGTAAAATGCTGCGTTTTTTTTTTTTTTTTTTTTTTTTTTTTTTTTGCTGTATTTATGCCTTTCGGGGCCCCGGCCTTAAAGATGAAATTAAGACTTCAATGTTAATTTCCAGAGGAAAGTTCCAGAACTGAGTGTTTGTGTGATCAACTCATGAACATTACATATTTGTATATTCTGAAAGGAAACAAGGAAGATTCCATTTTAAGTGACTAGATATTATAAAAGCTGTAATAGACTGAAATACAGAATATAATACATTTTATAACTTTTCACTGTACAATGGATACGATTTGGTTGCTGAAATTAGAATGCCCCTAACAAAAAATGAAACAGAAACAGAGATGTCACTGGAAAAGCTACTGCCTGTCAATTTACCATCACAAAATAAAGAAGCAGCAGGGTGCAGTATTCCAGGAGCAGAAAACAAAATCATAGCTTCACATAGGATGAATTGTAAAACTTTTTGCATTTCAGTGTTTTATTTTTGTTCACATCTGTATTCGGTATTTCGTTTGGGAAATCCTCTTAGGGCTAGTTCACACGGGGCTCCACGTGTATATATTATGTCGCAAATTAGGTCCAAATGTATGGACCGGAACCTTGTGCCGCAGACGCCGCGGCTGATTCAGTCGCATAATCCGCGGCAAGATAGGGCGGCTCACTTCTTTTTTCCGCTAAAAGTTAGCGGAAAAAAGAAGCGAGCGGCTCCCATTAAAGTCAATGGGAGCAGCGTATTTTGAGGCGGAGTCCACGTCAAAATCAACTGCCAACTTGCCCTGTCTACAGTAGTTGATGCCTTTTTTAATGGCTAACTTAAAAAAAAAATTGATGACATATTTCGAGCTTTCGGGACTACTATAAAAAAAAAAAAAAAAATCATATCCACTGGCTAACACGGTACAAGGATATTTTTTCTTATACAACTTGCCCTATGTGAACTAGCCCTTAGGAACCTCCCGAAAGGAAACCTATACGCTTTAAGACGCGGTTAGCTAAGAAACCCCCCATAGAAACCCCATAGACTATATTGGGGTCCGTGTGTTTTCCACTTGGTGTCCGTAGGAATCATGCGGAGAGAAAAGTACTGCAAGCAGTACTGTGCTGTTTAATGTTAGAATTTCAAAATAATAATAAAATTACAAAGAAAGTATAGTGAGTAGATCTTTCTTTGCCTTTATTGTCTATATAATAGAAATTTGTATAGGCATTGCATAATTTATGCATTTATGTGTGAAATATTTGTTGATATACTGTTCTCATGCCACTTTGCCAATTTTATGCTCAAAGGAAAGGTTTGTAGGATTAGAATTTCAAATGTTATCATAGAGTGTGTGATCATTTCATGTATTAAATTTGTTGTTCCAATGACTTCAAACTCATTCTTGATAATTTCAATGACAGCCGCTAGGCCTGATACATTTTATCTTCCTCCAGGCTACTGTGTTGGGAAATTAATTTTATCTAATAATACAAATTGCATTGCTTGCTTATTAAGTTGTAAATTGCATGCCTTGTTTTGTTAGTGTCTTCTGCTTCTACTTCAATTAGAAAAGCATTGTGTTTTCTATATTTCTCAGAGGACAGTACAAAAAAATGCTAAATATGTGTGTTTGGCAAATAAAAGCTGCCCTGTGGACAAAAGACGAAGAAATCGTTGTCAGTACTGCAGATTCCAGAAATGTCTCAATGTTGGAATGGTTAAGGAAGGTAAGGGTTCCCTGAAATTTTATTCAGCTAATTGCAGAACTCTATTTATAATGTTTACCATTATCTTCCTAATTCAATATCTTTATATTGCATTTACGTAGCTTTCAAAAATAATAGTTCTTTTTACAAAAATAAGTAAAACACAGTATAGCTACATTACAAGTATTATAAACTTTGTTTTCTACATACTAAAGACATAGCAATATGTGTATCAGAATCTTAATGTAACATTACTATTAGCATAAATGTATCCATTATTTATGAAGTGCTGACATATACGTGTATTTACCTTTTAGTAAGCTAGTGTATCATATTTAAAGGTCTTGATAGCACTTGTTTTTTTCATGTATTCGTTCAGTGGTAAGAACAGACAGCCTTAAAGGTAGAAGAGGAAGACTGCCTTCTAAACCAAAAAGTCCTTGCCATCAAGAATTAACACAACCAAATCTACCCTCTGTCCCAGTCAGCATGATGGATGCATTGGTTCAAGCGATAGTAGATTCTACTCCAAGTGAACTTGACTACTCCACAGTAAGAAATCTTTCACTATTACAATGTGGTAAAATGATAAATTGTGAACCACATTCAGGAGGGGGTTCAGGGTATAAATGGGTAGTTAAAAATCTGTTGTTGATTGTGATGTGGACACATTTATCAGGAGTATGTCACATATTGCTGAGGCATAACTGCTTTTCTGTGAATAGTACTGGATTATTTTAATGTTTCAGCTCTTAATGAGGTAAAAGCTTAGTAACATATGTTCAATTTACATACATAAATAGACTTGAGGCTCTTATTTCTTTGCCAACAACTTCTTAAAGAGAGTCTGTCAGCAGAATAGTCTTTGATAGCTGGAGTTCTTGTTCACAAATGGCTTTTTCTGCTTTCTGATCATTGCCACCACTGCTGAGATATTAGCTTTTCTTCTGATATGCTAAGGAGTGGTATGGTGCAACAAAGGTATCACCAATGCTCTCAGTTATTTCCTGCACCCAGTGCCTCCCTGCTATAATATACACTGCCTGGCCCTGTCAATTATAGGTGGAAGGTAGTTCTTACTTGCGAAATAGTAGCATATCAATAAAAAACTGATATCTCAGGAACAGAGGAACTGTTCAGGGAGCAGAAAAAAGCATTTTATTCATGTGAACTTCAGCTATCTGAGGGACTGTTCTGCGACAGCATAGGTCACAATAACTCCTCAACAGGCATCATAGAAAGGCCATTTTGGGCTTTAAATATTTCATGCATGTTACTACTCATTAGACTTTTCCTTGCACTTGCTGACATTAACAATTGACACAACTAGACCCAGCATCAATGCCTGAGATATCTCTGATTGCAGGCACTTTAACTCCTTTGATGCTGTGGTCAGATGTGACCAAGTCAAAGGGGTTAAGTAGACTTGATCTGAACCACTGGCTACAACCCGGAGATATCTCCAGAGCCTTTTACTTGCCATGGCCGCTAGGAGTCTTCTAAAGGTTCCCGGACCTGCCATACCAATATTACTATTGAGGCCACACATTAGTAATACAAGGATTGTACCGTAGACAGCAATACAAAAAATTTTTTAGAAAAAAAATTAAAAATAATACATACAAAAATTTACATAAACACTAGGCATCTTCATGTTACAAAAGTCCCAAACTATTAAAATAGAAAATTATTTATCCCATACAGTAAATGCCCTGGCTGAATAAAAATTGTAATGCCCAAATTGTTATTTTTATACTAAATTACATGGGTTATCCAATTCATTTTTATTGATGGCCTATCCTCAAAATAGTTAATCAATTCAAGATCAGTGTGGTCCAACATCCAGGACCCCCACTGATCAACCTCTTGAAGGGGCTGTGACTGCTATGACCTCTTCACTCCATATATGGAAACTGCAGAATTACTTCTGCAAGATGCTGTGATTAGCATTATAACCAATTTACTGCTGACAGGTAAATGTAGATACTAGTAGTGATATAATGGTGTAGAGTCACATACACATTAAAAGGGTTGGCCACTTTCAGACCAATATTGAGAGTCAAATATTATAGATTATATAATAAAAAGCTATACAATTCTTCCATACACTTTATCAATTCCTCATGGTTTTCGACATCTCTGCTTGCTGTCATTCTTTCTCTTACTTCTAGTGGATAACAGTCTGACCATGGTCATGTGATTTATGGTCCATGGTCATGTGATGGATATACAGACAGACAGATGTCTGATTACTGTGCTGTGACTATAACGAGTGGCACCTGTGTGTTCATCACATGACCATGGACTTGTATAACATGACCATGGTCAGAGTTATATCCTCTAGAGCAGGGCTCAGGAACCCCTGCCATGTGTGGCATATTTTGCTGGTAATTAAATGAAGAGGGAGTGTCTCTTTAATGCTCTACTACAGCAGTGGTATAGGACACTCCCCCTTCTCTTGTTGCCCTCTTGGCCCACCAATGAGAGCGGGGAGGAAAGTCCAGGAGGCAGAACTCATTACTGTACAGCACAAGGACCCTGCCTGCTACAGTGATGAGCTCCTGCGGTGTGCATCTTTGCAAAGAAGAAGAGGAGAGCTCCCTCCAGAATAGTGAAAGTAAAAAAAAAAAAAAACAGGTACATTCTGGAGTTACTATTCCAATTAATGTCAGACATTTGGGGTTATTAATTTAGTTTTAGCAACTCCATGTGCCTCACATTAATAGCAATTAACCCATCGTGTCCTTCCCGTTAACCCCTGTGTGCCTCACATAAGGGTTACTAATATGTGGGGGTACTAATTAAGGACCTCAATAATAAAGTTGCTTAATTAGAACCTCCATGTCTCAATGCACAGAGAGGTTAATGTGAGGGACATAAAGGGGTTAATTGCTATTAATATAAGACACATGAAGTTACTAAATTGTAATGCTCATCACCGTACTTTTTATATGCAATTGTGGATAGAAGTACAGACCCATACATTTCAATGGGCCAATACACATAGACATCATTTTTGCAGCAGTGTATCTTTGTCAAATTGAAGAGCTGCTAAATATAGAGCAGGTCATATCTCTGTCTGCATTTGTAGCCCTGTCAAATCATTTTTAATGTATAAGTGAGTGAAAACCACATCCATTCCATTTGTGTGCTGGAGGCCTAAAGGTTTTTCTTTTCGGGTGGTGACACACTCTGTATCTAGATGTGACTAAAGTCAAATTCAGTCCACAGATGCCAGTGCTTTCACTTTTGAGGTACGTGTGACACTCATTCATTCTTGGCTGCGGTTTTGCTGTTACTACACTTCCAGGAATCAAATGTAGCTGAAATTAATCCATGTTTCACTTACAGAAAAGTCAAAGTACCAGCGACCAGGTAATGGATGCAGCATCCAGGTACATTGTGTGTCTCCCCCCTACAGGTGTTACCTCACTCTGCTACCAGTCACATACATTTACCACTAATTGTAGTTACACATGTACTTACATTGCTTCTAATGGGAAAGTACAGGTGCACAGTATGACAGCACCCCTGTGTTATGGTTTGTGCTCAGGGCCGGCTCCAGGTTTTTATGGGCCCTTGGGCGACAGAGCCTCAGTGGGCCCCCTTGTAAAGGAGGCGGGGGAGTCGAGACACTGTGCGTTGCAGATGAAGCAAGTGATGTCACGCAGGAGTGTGGCGTCACCAACGCCATACCTCCCAACTTTTAAAGAATAGAAAGAGGGGAAAAATGTGCGGCACGCTCTGCGCGCCGCGGCAAGTTTGGCTCCACCCACTTTTATGTTGACTCCGCCCACTCATTCATTTATCATGTGCTCCCACACAGTGTAATCCTCCTACAGTCACCCGTAAATTATATGCCTCCCCTCCATCTCTCCCCCAGTTTCATATACACCCTTCCTCTGCCCCCAGTTTCATGTCCCCCCTCCACCTCTGTCCCCAGTTTCATCACGTTCTCCCCCTTCATCTGCCCACAGTTTCTTGTCCCCCGTCTCTGCCCCAGTGTCATGCTGTTCCACCCCCCCATCTGCCCCAGTGTCATGCCGTTCCCCCCCCTCCCCTTCATTTGCCCCCCAGTTTCATTCGGCCCCCTCCATCTCTGTCTCCAGTTTCATGCTGTTCTCTCCCCACCCCCTTCATCTTCCCCAGTTTCAAACTCATGCCGTTCCCCCTCCCCTTCATTTGCCCCCCCCCAGTTTCATTGGGCCCCCTCCATCTCTGTCCCCAGTGTCATGCCATTCCCCCCTCCCCTTCATTTGCCCCCTCAGTTTCATTGGGCCCCATCCATCTCTTTCCCCAGTGTCATGCCATTCCCCCCCTCCATTTGCCCCCCCAGTTTCATTGGGCCCCCTCCATTTCTGTCCCCAGTGTCATGCCGTTCCCCTTCTCCTCTTCATTTGCCCCCCCAGTTTCATTGGGCCCCCTCCATCTCTGTCCCCAGTGTCATGCCATTCCCCCCTCCCCTTCATTTGCCCCCCCAGTTTCATTGGGCCCCCTCCATCTCTGTCCCCAGTTTCATGCCGTTCTCTCCCCACCCCTTCATCTTCCCCAGTGCCATGCCGTTCCCTCCCCTTCATTTGCCCCCCAATTTCATGGGCCCCCTTCATTATGTTCCACCTTAATATAATACAAAACAAACACTTACACTCACCTTCCATCGCTCCCCCGACGCTCCTCTCTCCGCTCTTACTCCATTCACATAGGCGATTAAAGCAGGAGCTGTGAGCGCAGCTCCTGCTTTAAAGCCGCGGCCCGGCTTGCGTGTGTAGGCGCGATGTGATGACGTCATCGCGCCTACACACGCAAGCCGGGCCGCGGCTTTAAAGCAGGAGCTGCACTCATAGCTCCTGCTTTGATCGTCTATGTATTCAGCTCATCGGCGTCAGTCGGACGCCGATGAGCTGAAATTGGGACAGGCAAGTGCTGGGGCGGGCAAGTGCCGGGGGGCCCCCAGAGGCTCTGTGGGCCCCGGCACTTGCCCGACTATGCCGTGCGCTGACGCCGGCCCTGTTTGTGCTATATGACTTTAGTATAGGGGTTGTCAGCCTTGTAATTATTGCCCAGCACTCCGAGGACCTCATTTTTGATTTTTTAATTTATTTAATTGTCATGCCAAGCTAAAAAGGTTGCCTACCCTTACACTAGAGGTCAGTAGAATAAATGACAGCAGGCAGAGATCTAGAAAACTGTGAGGAATTGAAACAGAAAGTATATTGGAAAATTTTACAGCTTTTTATTACAGAAAACAATGACATTTGTCTCTCAATATTGCTCTGAAAGTGGCCAACCCCTTTAACCTCGTAAATTAATGGCTAATCCTTATGACTGCAACCCACTAATTTATAGAAAATCTGTCACCAAGAAGAAAATGCTAAACGTATACATCATTTGATTCTTGTTGTGCCCCTAAACATTCTGGTGCTTTGTTTTTTAAAATCTGTTCACCCATTCAAATGATATGGTCCTTGGAACAAAGCATAAGCTTACCACCCATTTGGAGAATCAGAACTATAACCTTCCATGGATCAAAAGGAAAACACCAAACTGATTAGGTTGATAGATGATGTATTAAATGATCTTTTATTGTGACATTATTATGACATTTATTATCATATTTAGCATTTTGTACTTGGTAACAGATTCTCTTTAAGAGCTGTCATAAAACTGCACATTGCTGTCCTATTCTGTCCTGCATCTCTCAACAGTCAATGCTGCTGCCAGCCTTACTACTGAGAGAAGACATATTGACTTGATGCTGCTTGTAACGTTGTGTCTCCTTCCTGTCTGTGACATGCTTCTAGCACAGGGGTAGGTAACCTTTTTTGTTCGGCGTGCCGATTTAAATTTAAAAAATCAAAGATGAGGTTCTTGAGTGCTGCGCAATAATTTTTAGGCTGATGACACCTACAGTAAAGTCATATAGAACAAACCGTAACATAGGGGTGCTCTCATACTGCTCTCCCAGTCACATACGTTTATTGTTATTTGCCTGTACTTTTCCATTAGAAGTGATGTAAGTACATGTGTAATCTACAACTAGTGATAACGTATGTGACTGGTAGCAGAGTGAGTTAACACCAGTAGAGCGGTGACACACTATGTACCTGGAGGCTGCATCCCCGGTCGCCAGTACCTGCACTTTTCTGTAAGTGAAATGTGGATTAATTTCAGCCACTTTTAATTCCTAGTGGCGCAGTAACAGCTAAACCACATCCAGGAATTAATGGGTGTAACACACCAAAATAACAGTGCTGGTGCCCAGGAACACCTGGGTAAATGGTGTCACTACCCAAAAAGAAATACCCTAAGGATGAGACACTGCATTACGGAAATGCAGGGTTTTTTTGTTGCGTAATTTGCTGTGGTTTTTTTTAGCTCCCTTGAGAACAAGGGAGACATATAAGAAGCTTCCTAAATATTTCCCATTCCTTTTGTAGCCATTCTTGACTTTTGCTCAAAAAAACCGCAGCAAAATTTGCAACAAAAATGCTGTTTTTCTGCAACGTGGGGCTTCAACTTTAGGCCTCCTGCACACAAATGACACGGATGTGGTTTTTACTGATCTATGGATTAAAAATGAATTGACAGGGCTGCAAATGCAGACAGCTATATGACAGGTATATGACAGGTGTGGGAAAGGTATAGGACAAATATAGGACCTGCTCTATATTTACAGCTCTCCAATTAGGCTCAGACACGCAGCCGCAAAAACAGCATCTATGTGTATGGGCCCATTGAAATATACAGGTCCATACTTTAATCCACAATTGTGGATAAAAAAACACAGGTACATGCTGGAGTTTTATGTCTATTAATGTCAGGCATTTGGGGTGATTAATTTAGTGTTAGTAACTCCATGTGCCTCACATTAATGGCAATTAACCCCATCATGTCCCTCACATTAACCCCTGTGTGCCCTATATGAGGGTTACTAATATGTGATTTCTGTTGGGGTTGTACCCCTTACCTCTCATTTTGCGTTGCGGCCCTGCGTGGCCCGCTTGTTGTTGTTTGGGATGTGTTGTCCCCTTTATTTGTTTGTTCTTCCTGCTTATGTCTATTACATTGTTATATTTAAAACCTTTAATAAAAATTGATTACACCTAAACTATATTTTGGCCCTCCAATGGTCCGAGGGACAGTGAACTGGCCCACTGTTTAAAAAGTTTGAGGACCCCTGAGCTACAGAGTCAGAGAAAACTTTATATGTCAACATGACAACTTGAAAGCAAGAATAGCAAGTGGTATTGCAGTGCGACAAATACACACCAGGAATCCTAACAATACCATACTGATGAAAAGACAAATCAAAACTATGGTTTTATCATCAGAGCGGAACAATAGTTTCTGACTAGGGTTAGACACAGACACAAGTTTGGCTGAGGCCTGATATAAAAATATGTAGGTTGGGATCTTTAGGGGAGGTCTGAGGGGCTGGAAAGAGAAAAGCTATTAGAGGTCTAGAAATAAATGTGGATGGAAGATCTGGAGAGAAATGTTTAGATGATTGGTGATGGTGAATATATATTAATGCTTTCTCAGTATTGAATTCTTATTATTATTGTTACTATGTGGGCTTGTTAATGTCGGGGTTTGTTGTGACATTTATTGGTGGGTATTGAGGATATTGCTATGTGGCTTATGGCTTTCTTATTTTTCTAGTCATTGTTTTATTTGTGGTTATGAAGTTATTAGGTTTTGTCTCAACTCCTCACTAAACAATTCATTCTGTCTATAATATACTGTCACTTTATACACATTGTTGGAATGATTTCTTTGCTGAACATGTCCCTAAAACCCACTTGAGGATTTTGTTGTTGTTCAATATTACAATTATCAATATTGCCAATAATAATATTTCTTATACAATGCAATGTGCATAGTGAAAAGTTTGTTGTGTTTGTCTAATGTGATAAAAACAGTGGGGCAGACTTACTATTATTGTTTTGGCACATTTTGTTGCACACATTTGTACATACTAAAGGGGTTGTTCCATGAGGTAAAGTGAAAAGGAACTCTTGTGCACTCCATATTCAACCTGAACTCAGCTTCAATGGGAGCACCAGAGATAGCCAAGTGCTGTACTTCGGTTATATTCGGAGATCCCATTTGCTTCCGCCGAGTGTTTTGCTTTTGCTGCCTCCAGTTCTAACATTGACATCCCGTCCAGTCCTGCCGACATTCAGTCTGACTATGGTCAGGTTGAATGTGGAGCGCAATAAAGGTCTTTTTCACTTTAATTTGTGCGCCACACATCCTTTCCCATTAAGCTACACCAGTAGGTCATGCAAGGATCAAAAACATGCCTTGACATGGTGCAATAGAACTGATGACAGGCCTGGGAGCCTTCACTAGGATTCCAGTTACCATGACAACAGAACAACACCCAACACCTATTAATTTGCATGAGTATAAAGCAGTTTAAGTCTAAGGCTCCATGTAGTGAAACGGAGCAAAAAAAAAAAAATGCTGCGGGAAAAAAATGCTGCATTTTCATTGCATTTTTGCAGAGTTTACCTCAGCGGACTTTCTGTCCTTACTATACCCATATAAAAAACGCTAGTGTTTCAGACTCACAGGTTATAATTTTCTAGAAAGCAATAAAAAATGTATGTTTATTGATGTACACTTTCTTGGTGTATGCTTGCCACAATGTAAATGCCAGGGATTTTTCAAGCTGAAAATAGTATATAATGTTGAGCACTTTGATTGAAGTTGATATCACATGCACACAAAAGCTAACATAAATGAAAATGGTTAGTCATAGGTGTTTATATAAGGTTTTCCTATAAAATTTAGTAATGTGTTATCAATTATCATAATATACTTAATTACACACTGTGCAAATCACTAAATATGAATTTATATTTTTGCATATAGTTCTCTGCTGATAGTGACCAAGCTGCCTCAAGCACTGATGTAGAACACGTGCACCAATTCTATAGTCACCTTACTGTCTCCATTGAAGTTTCCAAAAAATGGGCACAAAAGCTTCCTGGATTTTCAGAACTTTCAAAAGATGACCAGATATTATTGATTGAAACAACATTTCTGGAACTTTTTGTACTGAGACTTTCTATAAGGTAATCTACATTAATTGTTTAAATATTGTATAAATAGGCACTGCTATTCCAATAAATGTTATATAAATGAATAGTACAGAAACTTTGTAATATATCTTATCAGACAGTTTCCCTACACCCTCTCCTAAGTTAACTTTCATTATGACTAAATATCTATGGAGAGGGGAGTTCCTTAGTCTGATGCTAATGCTATATAGACACTTTCTATCGCATTCAAAGCACTTTACTCAGATCCTGAGTCCTCTCCATACTTTCCCATATTACCAATGGCGTACTATTAGGGTCCATTTACATGGAGGAAAATGGTGAGGAATTTGGTGTGGAATTTCAGCACTGAAAAAAAAAAGCCTCCCATTGGGAGCCTTCACACGGAGTTTACACTCCGCTCATTCAGACGCGTAAACACGTGTCAAAGTGACCGCTGTAAAACACAATCCCATAGACTTCAATGTGTGCTGTTTTACACGCGCTACACATTGAAATTAATGGGAGGCTTTTAAACCCATTGATTTCAATTTGTAGCGCGCGTGACTTCAATGGGTTCCTTTTTCTGCTAGCTAGAGTTGCCTCTCAGTACAGTATAATGTCCCTTAGTGGTCCCTCCATACAGTACAATGTCCCATAGTAGCCTCCATACAGTATAATGGGCCTGAGTGGCCCCGCCATGCAGTATAATGTCCTTGAGTGGCCCCTCCATGCAGTTTAAAATCCCAAATGCATATGGATTTTCTTACAATATCAGGTTGGGCCGAATCTGCATTTGTCTGGGGTTCAGCCAAACCCGATGTTTTAGGGGGTTTGTAACACACAAATTACAGTTATACTTTGAGTTAT
Organism: Leptodactylus fuscus; assembly: GCF_031893055.1. Lineage (NCBI taxonomy): Eukaryota > Metazoa > Chordata > Amphibia > Anura > Leptodactylidae > Leptodactylus > Leptodactylus fuscus. The sequence goes on along the minus strand of NC_134268.1, from coordinate 134,893,882 downwards.
ACCTTCAGTTACACCTTCAGAGTATAATTAGCAGAGGCCATAGTGCGGTAATCAAACATAAAAACAGTGTTACGCTTGATTCACATCTGCGTTTCGTAATCTGTTCGGGGAGTCCGCATGGGGAACTCCCAAATGGAATACCAAACGCATTGGCAAGCGGTGTGCAGTGAAAGCACACAGACCCCATAGACTATAATGGGGTCCGTGTGCTCTCCGCTCGGTGTCCGCACGGAACATGCGGACAGAAAAGTATTTTGTGATGTTCTTTCATGATTGCACGATTCGTGCAGGCAGCATGCAGAGAGCACATGGACCCCATTATAGTCTATGGGATCCATGTGCTTTCACTGCACACCGCTTGCCAGTGCATTTGGTAGTCGGTTCAGGGGGTCCCCATGTGGACTTCCCGAACAGATTACGAAACGCAGATGTGAACAAGGCATTACCTGTTCTGGGCTCTGAAACTTCTCCCTATGCTGCTCCAGCCTACAGTATAGCCACACGTATAGTTTATTATTACTGTTTAATTAGTTGCTCAGATGAGCAGGATTTTAGTTTTTTATTATTCTGCCTGAAGTTAAGGCTGCATTCTGTTTTGCTCATTTTGTGTCTGAAGTCAAGTTTTATTTACCTACCTGTTTTTTTTCTAAATAAACCTGTTTCCTGCAAGATTTGTGTCCCTGTCTCTGACTGGTTGGGTCTGCACCACTGCTTCTACCAAGCCACCTGTCCCCACAGTTTATATATTTCACTTTTTTAAGGTGCAAGGTGACTTACATAAATATAAGGCTCCAAAGCAATAATAAAAGAGGCATATTTGTAAACTAGAGCCTGCAGAAGAGAAAACTGTGAAACATTGCAGAATTACAGAAGACAACAAAAAAACAATGAAAAATTATTGAACAATGTTTTTCCAATGACTTTTCACAGTTTTTTTCTTGTCCTTTATAATACCATATGACATTGCAGCAGTTTAAAGTTTGGTTAGATCTGCTTCTGCACTATTGTAAGGTAATTTACACTTTGAACTTTTTTTTTTTCCTGTGTGCCAATTTTGCTCAAAGTGAAATCCTGCACCTGAGAAATTCATGTTTTATTCCGTATTCAAAGGAACTGTTCATTGCACTTGGCTTATGGCCACATTTGCTGGAGCACCTATTTTCTTTTCTGGTTGCTCTCAGTTTTGCCCGTAAACAAATTTGGTTTCTAATATAGCCCTGCATGACAGTACCACAGGAGGCTGTATCTCCACTCACTATTTGGGACAAGAAAAACACACAAGAGGTTTAATAGCCCCTTCCTCCCACTTCAGTATATTCCAAACGACCACTATTAGTACCGTATATACTCGAATATAAGCCAATTTTTTCAGCTCAGTATTCGGCTTATACTCGAGTCAAACAAAAAATTTTTTTTTTTTTTTTTTTGGGGGGGGACAAGGGGTCTATGACCAGCCACAATAGTAATGTATAGAATCTCCCATAAAATAGTGAAAAAAAAGAAACTTTTAAAAAAATATAATAAAAAAATAAAGTAAATAAAAGTTCTAAATCACTCCTTTCCCTAGAATACGTATAAAAGTAGAAAATGACTGTGAAACACAAACACATTAGGTATCCCTGTGTCTGATAGTGCCCGGTCTACTGAATATAGAGTATCTGCAGTGCTCCTGTTCCGTTGGAAAAGGGTTAATAGGAGCACTGCAGATACCCTATATTCAGCCAGGCTGAATTCCAAGTGGGGAAAAAAAAACTCAGTCCTCAAGCTCAGAGAAGGGGCAGACACACAACCAAAACACCCCTCCCCTTCCCCAGCATCCAGCAACTACTGCACCCAAAAACTCAGACAATTTTAATTTTTTTAAATTTTTCAGTAGCTGCTGCATTTCTTCCACTCGGCTTATACTCGAGTCAATAAGTTTTACCAGTTTTTTTGTGGTAAAATTAGAGGCCTCGGCTTATATTCGGGTCGGCTTATACTTGAGTATATACCGTATATTCTAAACCAAATATAGTCTAAATAAAGGGAGGGATTCAGAGTGCTGTCATGAAGGGCTATACTAGAAACTGATAGTACTGGTAGATAGAGTGGGTAAATTTTTCCCCCTTGGCCTGGAAGGTTTGAATAACCAACTCAGACAGTTCTCTTGATTTAAAAATGGAGATTTCAGGAGCCAGGCTGCTAACTGGAGTTTTTGAGGCTCTGGATGAAATATTGAACCCTGAAGTAGAAGGTCTGGGACTAATGGAAGCAGCATCCAATCTGCTATTTTAAGATTGTTTAGAATGCACAAACCATGCTTTTTTAAGCCATACTATTAGAATGATCTTCAGAATCCCCAGTTGATCTTTAGTAGAACCCTTGGAGGTAAAGGAATCGGAGGGAAAGCATATGCCAGGATGAACGCCAGTTGTGGGAAAGAGCATCTACCCCTAGACAAGATTCTCTTGAGTGAAAAGAACTGAGGAACTTTTCTATTTCAACAATTGGCAAATAGTTCCACTTCTGGAGTCCCCTAGATCTGACAACCTGTCAAGATTTCTGTCTTTAGAGTTCAATTTTCTGGATTTAGATGTATCCTACTCAGAAAATCTGCTTGGCAGTTTGAAGATCCCTTTAGATTGAGAGCCAAAATGGATTGTAGGTGTCTCTCTGCCCAGAAGAATATTTGTGCTGAGAGAGCTTGAAGATTCCACCATCAAGTATCTCATTGGTGGCACAGACATTCTACTGCAGTCATTTTGTCAGACAATAATTCTGACATGAGAGACTTTTATCAATGGTCTGGTTGCTTATAACGCCTCTCATACTGCCCTTAGCTCCAGAAAATTTGAGGAATGGCTGCAGAGAGCTGAAGGCCATACCTCCATAATGTTTTCTGAGAGAGGATTGCTCCCCAACCCGATCAGCATGCATCTGTAGTCATTTGAATTACTGGAGACGGGGTTCCAAGGGATTCCCTGTTGGAGATTTGAGCTCTCCTTCCACCATTTAATGGAGGCTTTCACATTGTGAAATGCATATATCTTCTTATCTAATGACAGCTGATTCTTGTCCCAATTTGATTGTATCAGGGATTGGAGATCTCTTGAAAGAGCTTGAGCCCAGGTTGTTGCCTGGATACAAGAGGTCATAGATCCCAGTACTGACATTTCTTCTCTTATGGATACTTTTGTCTCCCTCTGAAAGACCGTGGCTTTGGATATTAGAGCCACTATCTTGTCTGGAGGTAGAAAAGACTTCTGCACACGGGAATCGAGCAGGATACCCAGAAATATTTTGAAATACCTTAGGACTATGTTGGATTTCTCCCAATTGATCCATCCTATTTTTGTAGAGTCTGACACACTATCTGAAACTGATTTTGGAGAAGAGAATAAGACTGGGCTACCACTAAAAGATCGTCTAGATAAGGGACCACTAGCAGATTTTGTTTCCTTAGGAAGGATACTAATTCTGCCATAAACTTCGTAAATATCCTTGGGGCACATGATATTCCAAAGCGGAGGGCCTGAACCTGGAAATGGAGTGTTTCCCCCCAGGCTGGACCTCAAATCTTAAAGTTTTTTGGTAGAGAGAATGATTAGGGATGTGATAGTATGCATACTGAAGATCGATGGTGGCCATGAAATGATTCTGCCCTACCAGAGGAATTGTGGATTGTATCAATTCCATCTTGAATCGACGATAAACTATATACTTGTTTAATGGTTTTACGTTAATAATTATTCTGTATGGCCCATTTCTTTTTTTTTTATCATAAACAGATGGGAATAATGGCCTTTCCTTATCTCTAAGGGGCTAACAGAATAAATTACTTCCATGTCCAGAAGTTTCTGGACACCCTCCGTCAGAGCCAGGAGAAGACTAGGAAATGGAATGGAAGTAATCACTACTCTTTCAGGGAGATAGCCTGAAAATTCTATTTTGAAGAAATTTGTTATAGAATTCAGGATGTACAGGTTGGATGTTATTTCTTTCCAGGTTACTTCATACCTGGACAACCTGCCCATGACCTTCCTGGTGTCATTGTTTGTCTTGGGATATTTTATTGGGGTTAAATTAGATATTTCTTCCTATGCCCTCCAAGGGTAACTACAGCTCCCTGTTTTACCCTTGGTATAATATTCAGGATTATATCCTTGAAAGGGATGAAATGATTGTTTTTTGTTAGGCGGATATCGTCACTCCATAGGGAGAGAACCACAATTTAGGTGTGTGGAGTCTTATTAAGCCATGAGCGCTCCACTGTGCAAAGGAACATGGGAAGAATATGCAAATCTGACTTCCATGATGTAATTAGGAAGCCAGTGCCTCAAGAATGCACACCAATAGAGGGCGCTCACTGAGAATGTGCAAGTCTATCTTCCATGATATAATTAGGAAGACAGAGTCTCAGTCAAGCAAACCAATAGAGGGCGCTCTCTTTAACATCATGCCGACCTTCTCAGAAGCCTTTGTTTGCAATGATGTTGGGATTATACCAGGTACAGTCTCTCAGCCAATGACAGCTGTTTCAATGTGTTGCATCTCATCAGCTTGGCGCAGAGAGAACTGATCTGGCAGAGGTGAGAGGCTTAGACAGGGTTGGGGGGATATCGTCACTCCATAGGGAGAGAACCACCATTTAGGTGTGTGGAGTCTTATTAAGCCATGAGCGCTCCACTTTGCAAAGGAACATGGGAAGAATATGCAAATCTGACTTCCATTTTGAAAACGCCGCTTTTCTGCTGCAGATCTTTTTCTGCAATGTGAGGATAGGATTAGAATCCCATACACTTGGCAGGTACTATAAAACACAGTGTTTTTTGCTGCAGCGTTTCCTCTATGGAAAAAACACTGCATTTTCGCAACGTTGGGCTTCAGCCATTTCATCTCAGTAATTTTGACTTCAATGATAAGTAAGGCTCAGTTCACATTGGCATTTTGTGTTTTTCTTTCCATAATACGTCATTGTTTTTCTATTAATTTGTAATGGGTCTACTAGGGTTTTCTGTAAGGTGTCTATTGTCTATTTATGGAGAAAAAAAAACATACTTGTCACAGAGAAATAGAAGAAACTCAGTGCAAAATTAAAATGTAACCTTCCACTTAATGCTTTTCTGAAGGGAGATTTTTATCCATGTATTAATTGATTTATTCATTCATCCATTTACAAACAGGTCAAATATTACTGCCGATGAATTTGTGTTTTGTAATGGACTAGTACTTCATAGACTTCAGTGCCTTCGTGGATTCGGAGAATGGCTGGAAGCGATTCGAAATTTTGCATTACATTTGCAGAGCCTTAACCTTGATATTTCAACCTTGGCTTGCCTATCAGCTATATGTCTTATTTCTGGTAAGTACAGAAGTTAAATGTGCTTACTACAAAAGGTCATTAAAAGGTCCTTCATGGAGGATCTAAAATATTTATTTGCACAATTACCTTTACTTGTTTGTAGCCTAAGGCTGGAGATGTTGCACACAGACCGGAAGTAACTGTGAGGCCTGCGCAGTAGAGATGGATTGCCATCTCTACTGCACATGTCTTACAGTCACCTCCAGACTGCACAAGCGCGAGAGAGTAATGGTGACGTTCCGTTTCGGAAGCGGAAAAACGGAACATCACCGGATTATCAGAATGTGTCCCTGAGGCAGTCACATGACCGCCCCATTGATATAGGTAATTATGCATTTTTTTTAATACAAGTAAATTAGAAGTTAGGCAAGGGGAGGGGGTTTAGTATAGGGGAAGAATTTGAGTTTTTCCCAGACAACCCCTTTAAACCTGACCTAGTTCAAGTTAGGGGGCATTCACACTTGCACCCCTGTGCACCCTGTATCATTCTGCCGGGTTTCGGTCCTAAGCCCTGGAGAAACTGGGATTTGAATGGATTTTAAAGGGGCTCTATCACTAGGAAAAGTCATTTTTAACTAATCACATCCTTGCATAGCCTTTAGAAAGTCTATTTCACACCTACCTTTAGTATGTAAATTGCCTCAGTGGTTTCTGAATAAGTCCGTTTTTATTCATATGCTAATTAGACTGGTGCACGATAGATCGTGCACACCTCTCCCTGTTGTTTTCTATGGGAGACTGCTGCTGCTGATGACTCAGCTTCCTGTTTGCCTCACACACATAGGAGATAATAGGAGAGAGGAGGCTACTGGGAACTTCCTGAGCTGGCTGGAAGCTCTTTAGCATATGAATAAAAACGGACTTATTCAGAAACCACTGAGGCAATCTACATACAAAAGGTAAGTGTGGAATAGACTTTCTAAAGCCTATGCAAGGATGTGATTAGTTAAAAATGACTTTTCCCAGTGATAGAGCCGCTTTAACCTTTTCGCTGACAAGGGACTCTGGAAATTTTGCACCTCCAGTAGCCAGAGCAATTTTCACAGTTTTGAGATGGACAAATCAAACCTAAATTGCAACATTAAAAAAGCATCCAACCCCCCCATACCTATATATTTTCTTAAAGTAGACACCTGCAGCATTGTCAGATGCCACTTGGTACTGTATACGAACAGGCACCTTCATGCAATTTTGATTTAAAGTGAATGTTTTATGAAAAAATGCAAATAAATGTATATTAGTTGTTAAAAGCGGAAACCAAACAAAAAATTAAATGCACCAAACCTCCTAAAAATAAGAGTTCAACATGTGCAGAGTTCATACATATCACTATGGCCTGAACCCACATGCACGTGTCTTCAGAAAATCGCTAGAACTGGAAGGAACAAAAATCTGCTTTGAAGCTGGAAATGTTAAAAAAGTATCATCCTATAAAATGTAGGGATTACACACCATGAAAAGGAAGTGAACCCCTAAACCCTATATATTTTTTGAAAGTAGACAACCTGAAGATTACAAATGTCTTAATGGGTCATCGATAGCCACATCCACCTTCATGCAACTTTGCGACCAACACAAATAATTTTTTGAAAAAATACGCTAAAACACATATTTGCACCTAAAACTCATGTTCAATCTCACATTCATATACAAAATACTTTTAAAATAATAGCTTATGGTGTATACAATGTGTAAATATACTACCGCAAACATCAACTACAACAAGAGCTCGGACTCCCAAAAACACGAATACAGAAGACAAGCAGGATTTTGCTGTAGTTCACTAATATGTTAAAAAGCTATACTGCACCTACCAAACTGTGACTGTGATACCAAAATCTAACTTTTTTCAGAGTACACAGCATACCGTATATAAAAACACAATTTGATAGTTTATATATACAACCACCTTCATTCAACTTTGCCGCAAACAGAGATTGCTAGCAAAAATTGCGCAAAAATTCAAATTTGCTACTAAAGTGCGGCTCAAGAAATCCCTTTCTGCAAACACAATGTACTGTCCATAAAACTGCAATATGTGAGGAGTTCATACATACCACACATGTATATATTTACAGGGGCGGGTGTTAAAGAATCGCCAAAATTTCAGAAATGCGCCATCCCATTTTGTGCATGCAAATTAAATAGGACTTTACATAAAAATGTTATTTTCCATCCCCCTATAAAAATTTTAGCAATCTATACGTTCATCTCTAGTGATAATCGTTATTACTATTATTTTAGTGTGTAACGGACATCACTAGAGACGTATTTTACTGTAGAAAGCTCAGGTATAGACAGGACAAGGATTGGGTGAAATGTAAACTTTATTTGCGACTTTATGTATATGTTGTTTAAGTGTTTGGTGCGACTTTTCTTTTTGGCGCTGCGACCTGGACAATGGTAAACATCTGGGTCACAGCGCCAATAAACTTCCTGGTTATGTTCAGGAGGAATAACATAAGAATACCCCACTAGTAAAGCTCAGGGGGGAATTACATTATAACTGTATGTGACAATAAGAGACAAATGTATAGTATACGCTCTGATTGGCAGGAGAAGGGTTAATAGGGACAATAGAGTCCCTGCCACCCCTCTCCTGCTGTCACATACAGGGTATGTACAGAGTCTGTATCTCTCTCTCTTCTGAACTGCTCGTGTCCCTCTCCCTTTCCTGTTATAGATCGCAAATTGCTTGCTTAGACGGGGGGGGGGGGGGGGACACTTTGGAGCTCTATATCTTTGGACTGCATCAACATATCTTGATACTTTCAATTGCATTTTAAAGAGGAGAATCTCATCTTTAAAATGATATCAAGAACTCGATGATTGGATATACAATTTTGGAGCAATTCACTGTTGAAACGCTGTCGGGAATTGAGATCTGCAGTTGGATCTCAATGCCAAATAGTGTTTTCAACAGTGAATGGCTCCAAGACAGTAAGTAAAATCATCAAGTCCCTGGTATCATTTTAAACATGAGAGTCTCTTCTTTAAAATGCATTTTAAAGCATCAAGATATGTTGATGCAGTCCAGAGATATGGGCATTAGTAGGGAGGACATAGTAACTACGTCCTCCGCTACTGAAGTGCCACCTTGGGAGCACGTATAGCTACGTGCCTGGCAGCGAAAGGGTTAAAAGCAAGCCGCCGGTGTCCACCTGCAGCCTCTACTCTAGAACCTGCTATTAATATGTGAAGATATGTAAAGATAAGAACCGATTTGTTATGACGTGTTCAGCACAAATATTCCAAATTGTTAGGTTTTTGATGACACCAAACAAATGCTGATTAGTCTCAGACAAACTAAAATGGCACATGTATTGCAGTGTAAAGATACATAAGATATGTGTGTCTTGTGAGTCAGATTGACGTTCTAGCACCACCTGACACCAGTTGACAGCTTCTCAGCCATTAGACAGTGGTAGGTGCTTACAGCACCTCACACTGAGTTTTTTAGTCAGGAATTTGGTCAGGAAAAATCTGCTTCAGGAAAATTCATTCAGGCGTTTTTTGAAGTGTTTTTCAGGTGTTTCTGCCTGAAAAAATCAATGCAAGTCAATGGGAGGTGGAAAATCCGCCTGGCATTTTTTGAGGCAGTTTTTGTCAAAAACGCCTCAAAAAACACCTCAGGAAATGCCTCAGAAAAAATGGTAGCGGTTTTTCCGCCTCCCATTGACTTGCATTGAATTTTTCAGGCGGAAAGCGCCTGAAGAATGGAAATGTCGCTTCTTTTTTTCCGCTAGCAGAAAATCCACTAGTTGAGAAAAATCAGGTTACATAGGAATGTATGGTGAGGCGTTTTTTTGGAGGAGGGTTTTGAGGCGGATTCCCGACCAAAAAACTCTGTGTGAATGCATCCTTACAGTGATAAAAGTCACATAAAGTCAAGAGGCATGATCAAGAGGCA